>NC_143487.1:21218107-21523009 GCF_027475165.1 Benincasa hispida
TTAATGATAGATGTTACTGATAGAAGTCTATCGGTATCTATCAATGTCACTATAGGCATTGATAGAAATCTATCCGTGTCTATTAACATCTATCATTGATAGTTCTAAAATTTGATATATTTTGTAAATATTTTGATTCATTTTTCTATGTTTAAAAACAACCCTTGAAACAAATCACAAATGTCAAGGGTAAAATTATAATATTTTGAAATTTAGGGACTAAATTGAAACAAAACACAAAATTTAAAGACCAAATGTATAGCATTTAAAATTTAGGGACCAAATAGCACAAAAACCTAAGGTTAAAAAAGATATTTTATTCTAATTTTTTTAATAAATAAATGATCATATTTTTTTAGAAATATAAATAAATAATCATACATGTAACAAACGAAATAATGGTCACATGCCAATAAATAGTAGCCTCAATATTGAGAGTTTAAAACTGTTTTTGCTATTTCAAAATAATTTTTTGTCTCTTGCAATCAATACATATCATAAATATTCCTGATATATACACATATATAATATAGAAATTTTTAATAATTTTGGACATCTCAGCAACATTATAAAAAGATTGACGTTGAAAAATAAATCTTTAGAATTTTCTATTTCCTATTTTTAAATATTTAATACCGAGCATGAGTCAAATTTGACCTTGAGTTTTAATTTCATCTTATCAAATCTTTTTTTTTTTTATATATATAAAATATATATAACATATGCGTTAGGTATATCATAGAGGGCTTTGATACCATACGTCTTAGTGGATAGAAATGTTGATAAAAATATCAACCTCAATGAATAATTTTAAAAATAATTAAAAATTCATAAAAAAAGTATTTTAAATAATAAATAAGTATTTAATCTTTTTTCGAATAATATTCTGTATTATTAATAATAAGTTTACATTAGTGATATTTTATTATATGTTTTGATTTTTCTATGATGGTGAAAATTTTAATTCACCCCTCTATATTGATATCAAACTTATTGTATAGTTTTTCTTGACATGCTAGATTGTTTATAGATTTTTTACCTACAGTTTTCTTCGTACAATGTGTATGAGAATTTGAGTCTATTATTTTAATAAAATGGGTACATATCAATTACTGCTCAGTTATACTAAAAAAAAAGTATAGAACGGCCACCACCAACATCTATATTCTTCTTCTTGAATACTTTTTTTTTTTTAATTTAAAGAATATTTCAATTGAACTAAAGGATAAAAATTCAAATTCACAATTTGTAAAGAAAGGTGTTGATGGTCTTGACCTACTAAACTCATCCAATTGAAAGCTAGTACAAATATATTTCATGATCCATGAATCATTAGTATTTCGACTAAAATTAATGAAGTAAAACTACATATATCGAGTGTAAAGAGACTTTATTAGATAACAAGATGTTTCATCTCAAGATAAAAATTGATGTTTCTTATATGAAAAATTGTGAGGTCTTTTAATTTTTCGAGATGGAGTTGAGAGGTAGGCCGACGACTTGTAGGTATGATAGGTTGAATTCGACAGCCCCACCCATCTGGCAGGCGGCACGCTTTGAAGTTGGATTAACACATCCTCAAGAAAAGTTGGAAAAAGGACAAGACATTACCAAATGAAACAATAATTCACAAATTATGATGTTTCTATTCTGTTTTTATGTAGTTTCGTTAACGGCACGTTTGTTTGTGGGGTTACCAATTTGCATTATTTACTGCCTAAATCATCAAAACTTAATCACTTTTACTTCTAATTCAATCACCTTAACTATTTCACTTTTCATTTCTTTAAAAAAATTCAACACAAAATGGTAAACATTATTTGATTTTTAAAAATTAAGCTTATAAACATTATTTTCATCTATTAGTTTCTATGATTTGTTGTAGCGTTCTCAAAATGAAAGCCAAATTCGAAAGAATATAACGTAAATGATTAATAAATTGGGTGCAAATGATGGACTAATTTTTGAATTGGACCCATAATGAAATAGTGGTGAATTTGGTGGAAAATTCTCAATGAGCAAATGGAAGGGTCCCACCATAACAAAACAGCATTACTTAGCTATATACCATATTTGAAGTCTTATCCAGAAAGTTCCTTTATTTGGGAGGAAGGAAACAAGGGGAAGAATATTGAATCTTAAAAGTGAAGTTAATTAACAAATGAATGAAAAGCAAAAAAGAGGAACAAAAACAAAAACAAAAAAGTAGTGTCATTTAATATTGGGTATTGGAAAGTTGGGCCAAGTGGGCCATAGATGCCCAGCATAAGCCTGGCCCAGTGGCATTCATTGTAGTGAAAGTTGCTTTCTAAATTAGCAAATGGGTGTGACATACATTTGTTTTGGAAATTTGCTATGTTTTTATGTTTTATTACTCATCAAGTCATCATTTTGGTTAAACATATCATTTGCTTTCTCAAGTGTATATCCATTTTTTTAACTATCAAATCTCTAATTATTAATTTTATATATATATCATTTCAACCACATGTGAAGTTGGAAATTTGAACTTTTAACATTTTGATTGATAAAATAATATATGTATTAATCAGTTCAGTTATGTTCATATTACTGATAACAAAGTATTTATAAAATATTATTTAAAATAAACTGATATATATTTAGTTTTTAGATAATTACCTTTTTCTTTGCATTCTCACATTCTCATTTGATCGCATATATTATTTGGTGGATATAGATATTGATTATATGTCAGTCATGTATGGAATAATAAATATGTAGAATGATTAATATTTGAGAGTTAAATGTTTGTGTTTGTTTGGTTATTTAAGGAATAATTTAAATGGTTGAATTTAATTAAAAATATATTTTAATTAATTAAAATATTTCAATTAGATCATTAAGTAATTAACAATATCATAAAGCAATTAAAGTTACTTTAAACATTTATTAGAAATTAATCAATGAGTATGATTCTCTCTCCTCTCTATGTAGAGAGGGATGGGAGAAAATCAAATTTATTATTTTTGTCAACAATTAAAAAACTAATTCTTTTTTACTGTAAATAATATTCTTTATTTGGTAAAATACTTTTAAATGCACCAAAAATACTCCTTATATTTTCCAATTTATTCCTCAATCTACTTTACATGGATGTTGTTGGAGAGAGAAATATAAAGGAAGAAAATGCTTAATGTCATCATATTTAATTATTTTTGTAAACAACACTTTAAAGTTAATCAAAATTCCTTTAAACATAATACATAATATATCATTTCTGATTTCTTCTTTTTGTTAAAAGAAAACTCATCTTTTCCATATGTGACTTTCAGACTTTAGTGCATCTTGTTCTCTTTCAAAGTTTAATGATGGCAGCCAACAACTTGAACAGTTTTTATCAGCCGCCTTCACTTGACTTTATATGGAACATCGCCCATTATTCACAAAAAGATGCTTTCTCTTTTCTTTTTCCTTTCTGACATTTACAACATATCGTTACTTGAAAAGTCATTTCAAATAGGTCCTTATCCGTCTTTAACAATCCTTGTTCGATCATCTGTTGTTATCAAACATATAAACAGTTTCAAAATTCAGTTTTTCTTTTTATGGTTTCTCTTCAATGCCTTCATCATCTAAAAATGACAGCAGAAGCAGAGGAAGAACCCAGAAGCAAAAGTAAACTCAAATCTTGAAAGACTCTGCACAAACATTCATCATAACTACCAAGTAACATGGTTATAAGAATTAATTACCCATGATACACTCAGAGACTACCACTGGCTCTTGCCACTTTTATCAAAGAAGATAGATAATGTTTCTGCACAATGAGATTTTGATATTTGTTTTCATAGATTTCTCACCTTAGCAAGCACGGGATGGGGTTTATTTTTTTACAAACTGTCTCCATTCAAGGGTATTAACAACCATGGTGGCATCTGTTTCAACAGATTCCAAGCTTAGAGAAGCTGCCAATCATGTTCTGAGACGTCTTCTGCTGGTAGTTTCTGTTCATGTTGCTGGTTTGGGATTGTATCAAAGCCATGATGCTTCACCGCAAGCTCTTTGTATTCTTGCTTCCTCTTTGACTTCTTTGTGAAAGAAAATGCTCCTGCTAACTTCTTCTGAGGGAAAAGTAGTTGATTCAGTGAAAGATGTATAAAACTGAACTGAAACAAACTTGTTAACTTGGGGTTGGATTAAGCTATGGGGAGAGTAAATAGAGTTACCTTGTAATGTCTTTGTTTGACTTCTTCGTTGGAATCAAAACGTAAGTCGTCTCTGTTCACTAAGACGCATGCTTCTTCATCCAGTTTTGCTTCATCTGCTTGTTCAATGTTGTCTGTTCCATGTTCAAGCTCAATTTCACCTGGACTCCAAGAATCTGATCTTCCTGTTTAAATTACAATTCATACAATGTTTATCAGATCACTAAAATAAAACAAAATATGTTTTTTAAAAAATCATCTTTGCAGAATGACTGTGCCAAAATGAATAATATTATTTTAGATGTTTAAATGAAAGATGATCGGACTTTCACAGTTTTACGGTAACTAGCTGTACTACCACGGGTTGTTGAAACTACTCAAGCTATGTGCACTGAGTTGCCAATCTGCCAAGACAGTTGAATGTCTTCTGTTTTGAGGGGCTAAAGTGCATCAGCAAGCCAAACCATTAGACTTGTGATAGCCAAGAAGAGAGGTAAGAAATGTGAAAAAGGAAGAAGGCAGAAGAAAGAAGAAAGGAGAAAGGGTAGTTCCTAACAGATAAATACCTACTATGAAACTATAAGCTAAAGTGAGTTGATCATGGGGGTGGTCTGATTGGCATAAGTCTATGAGTTTAGCAGCATCTTCCATGGCCTTTTTATGCAATTTTGCTGAAAAATCATTACAGCCAGCATTCAAGCAGTTTCCCTCATCACATGAAAACATCTAAATTGGGTGGGATTAGATCAAAATGAAGTATATTGATTTCCTCACCAGGATATCCATTAAACTACTACACATCCTCATTCAGAAACTACCTCACTGTAACTGACCCACAAATGGTTTGAATTATCTCCAGCTGCCAAGCAAGAGCAAGAGAAAGTATGACATGAAAAAGAAGATTACAAAATTACCATCCAACTCTGCTGATGAATCACCATAGGATAGAAGTCTCGTCTCCTTCTCAGTGTCCACAATGGAATTTGATGAAATGTCAGATAATATGTTGTCAGATTTAGTTTCAGTCTCATTAGAACTTTCCATCACTGAATTACATCTTGTGTCTTTAACCGACGTGGGTTCCATATTACCTGCCAGCTCGCTCGAAGCTTCGGATTTTCTATTTGAGACTGCACAGCATGATGATGCATCATTTTCATATTTCTTCTCAATGTTTGTTGGAGAAGTCTCAGTTAGAGACTTGCATCCTTTTGTTGTAGATTCTCTACCATCAAGGTCTAGCTTATGATGTATATTCTCATCATCTTTTTTTCTGGAATACCCATCAATTTGGGATCTATTAGCAGAATATGGAGAAGATACCAAGTAGGGATGATCATTGGCATGGTTATGTCCACGTGGCAGCTTATGGACAATACCTCTTTTGGTATCAGCAGTTACTTTTGAGTTCTCAGTTGACTTTTCTTCATTAAATTTTGATCGCTCTATCTTCATTCCCATCATTGGTTTCTTACATATAACAACATTTTCATAATTGTCAAGAGCCGAATTACAAACTGCCACCTTCTCATCATTCAATTCAGATGGTGGAAGAAAATCTTGCATGACATCAGAATAGAACCTTTTGACACTTGCCCCAACTACTTCCACCTGATTCTCAACATATTTAACAGTATCCTGTCTCGAGGTCAGGAGAAAAGAGTAGAACACGTTAATAGAAGAGTGACAACATCAGACAAGCAACAAATTGAAGTGAAACATACAGTAGAATCAGACAAGGAATGAATTGAATAGATAATGGAACCAGAGAAGAGAAGATGGAGGAGATGGAATATACAGCTGAATAAAAATGCATACCTGACATATAATATCTTCTACCTCAAGGCACATAGTTTCAAACTTTTCATACAAACGCCCAACCCAAGCAATGCCTTTTACATCCATTTCAAATTTTGATTTAACCACTCAGAAACTCCTGGCAGCTTTCTTGAGTGATATGACGATAGTGATGGCTCCTCCTTAGTCACCAAAGCCAGAAATAAGATGATGCTTCCCTCTTCTGCAAGAAGCATCATATAATTTAGAAAACCTCTAAAGCAAACGGGCCATAATACACCACTCGCAACATATTTTTCTGATAGATGGCCGTACAAGTAAAGAATAATCATATCCGATCAAATATTGTAACCCAATATGTTTCTAAACTAGCTACTTAATACCATAGTAGGTTCGAAAGACCAGAATCACAAGAAGAACAAAATCCATAAGCAGTAATTATGATAATAGTACTAGTATTGATAACATATAGAAAAGAAACAAGACTAAGGGGGTAAATATGAAGGTAGGAATTTTAATTTCTTAATCACACTTTAAAATCAGATTAATGAAATAAGAATCAGAAACAACAAACAACAAACAAGGTCACTGGTTCTGTAGATTATTGCAATGCACACATTTGGTTATGAAGATCAAGACCAGTCAGCCATGCTAAAAGTTCATGATCAAGGCTTTAAGATAGACATGATCATCTTATTTCCTTTTGGAGAATACATATACCGGAACATCTAAGACTAAATGGAATACCATCTAGCAAAAGTAGCACCATGGTACAGATCAAGTAATCCACCAGAATAGATTGTATTTACCTCATCATCATACTGATTAAAATGCAGGCCGAAGCCAGGACTTCTGTACATACCCAAAAACAGAAAATTGATGGGCCATCAGCAAGCTATTTCTAAGACATGTTTAGGCAACTATCTTTTTATGAGTTTTCTCTGGTATCATTTGGTAGGTTCTCACAGCCCATTTGGATCACGGACATTATTTGATGGGTATGGATATTAAATGTTTGGGATAAAGAATGTCTGTATTTTATAGGTTTTTTGCTCATGTAGAAAATAATTTACATTATTAGACTTAGTTAAAAAAGATTATTAATTAAAATATTAATATTAGATAATTAATTAATAAACAATATATATGAAACAATTAAAATTAATTTAGGCGTTAAATTGAAATTAATTAATGAGTACTTCTCTGTCCTCACTCCTGTAGTCCTGTGCATTTCCCAAGAAAAGAGTTTCATCTTCAAAAAGGATAATAGACTCTCATGCCATGAGATATTTTATCCTCAGCTAATAATTACCTAGGTTTTAAATGTAAACATCTATGAAACAATATGGATTTCTTATATCCTTGTCAAAAACCATCTCAAACCTGTGAAACAAACAGCTCCCAACTTAATTTAAAAAAGTGGTGAAATCATTCCTTAAAATATCCTGGGACTTTGAATAGCAATCTGAAATGCACAATAAACTTAAAAACACTTAAAACACCCTTTAGAAGAAATTTTGAAGACAAAAGAAGTAATAGGCATAGAGACATTTTTCTGATTTGAACATTCAAGATGTCTTTTCTATGCACTGTGAATGACAAATGATTTAAAAAAAGGAACTAAAACTCATGATAAGCAAGGAATGTGATTGTGTGTTTTCACTTTTCAGAAGCCTTAAGATTAGGGGAAATGTTTCAAACAATGCAATAATGAGCATTTAGGAATGATCTCTCCATATAATACAAGAGCTATTCTCATATTGGCATAAAATATTACCTATTTGATAAAAGAGAAACCCTTTAAACTCTCTTAACAAATGAACACACTATTGTCATATCCTTTCACTAGTTTTCTTTTCCAATGAACTGATTGTTTGTTATACCATTTCCACAATCAGATCATAGAACAGAGCACAACGAACATTTACCTCAAACATAGCTTCAAATTCAAAACAACAAAATAAATAATTGTTTGTTAACTCTCTTAACAAATGAACACACTATTGTCAAACAATCAGTTCATAAAACAGAGAAGTTATCCTCTAACATAGTTTCAAATTCAAAAACACCAAAATGTTAAAAATAATTACTGCTAGCTAGCTGCAGTAATTGTGCAGAAAAACTCACTCTGATCCTCACCAGTTAACAAATGTAAGCCAGAAATTTAGAGACTTCAATATCATCAACCCCAAAAATTGCATGCCCACTTACAAAAAAAGTATAGAAACAAAGTTCTTGGAGAGAATTTCTAGAAAACTCCAACCATATTTACAGTAATCATCAAAAACCATCTAAAAAACTAACAAATTTTACCAGCAAAAAGGACTGCAATACAATCATACCCAGCTTGATTAAGTAACTGAAGATTAAGATGAAGCAAACACAAAAGTGGGAAACTCAATCAAAACAAAATTCAGATGATCAAACAACAAGAAGATAATAATAATAATAATAAAAAAAAGCAAGGCGATGAAGAAGAGCAAAGGCGAACCTGGAAACTTGAAAGGTTGCTAATTGAAGAATAGGGTGAATTAGCGATACCCAGAAGGCTAAAACTTGAGAAGGGGATTATAATTGTTTGTAGGATTGATCAGAATTTGGATTTGGAAGGCCCAATATGAGAATACCCGGATGGAAAAGCAACTGGAAGCGTAGATGGAGGAAATTCCTATACCCTTACTATTCGACACGTGTCAATACATGGCAAAATGAAAATTCTTATTATCCTCTTCAACATTGCCTAATTACCTACTTAATCTCATTTCTAGATAATTTTCATGCTTTGTTAAAAAAAATTACCTTTTTTTGTCAGCATAGTTTAATTAATGGTTAAGTTTTGTAAAAAAAACAAAAAAAAATTAATTGTTAAGTGCTAGAGATTTAGTTTCGAAACTAAAGCTGCCCACGGGACGGATAGGAGATAGGGATAGCTGAGGCTTTCTCGTCTCTAGCCTCCATTTCATTCTCTATCCTTAAGAAATTCTCCATATAATTAGAGTGAAATACACCCAAAAAGAATTTGTGAAGATCGGATTCCCACAAAAAATTACTCTCCTTTAATTTCTTTAGAAAAAATTGAATAAATAAAGTTTTTAAAAAAATTCGTTTAAATAGTTAATTATCTGTTTAATTGGCTTGTGAGGAATTTTAGTTTTTTTCTCACTTTCTCCATTTTTCATCTAAATGGAGATTATACGAAAAATAGACTATCTTTAGAAATCTTCCAACTAAAAAATTGTTGAACTAAAAAAACTTTTATTTTCTGTGCACAAATAGAATTTCATGGTAGATTTAGATTATTATCAAAGAAAACTACTTCCTCAATGTTTGGGATTACAACTTCCTAAATTGAGATTTATCAAGATTCAAAACATGGAACAAAACAGATGAATACTATTTTTATTTAATTCATTATGAATTCTGTACACAACTCTTGATAATCAATAAAAACAGCAACTTATTATGTCCCTCGCTTGTATCTGTCAATGTATAGTTTAACTAGTTAAATGTTTTTCTTAAAAAATAGTTAAAACTTTATAATTTCAACCACAAAATGAGAGGTTTAAGTTCTTTAGCTGGACATATGTCAATTCTAATAAGTATATCGATTAATATTCTAAAGTTTCATAAATAAATCAATTTAAACAATTCATAAAAATTTCGGTCTAAAATGGTTAATGTTCGATAGTTATGATGTAGTTCAGGACTGTTTTAGTTTATTTTGTTGTTCTGTTAATTGGTTATTTGACATTGTTAGTTAGTTTATTTAAGAATGCTTTCATTCTGTTTTGAGGAGCCTCTAAGTAGTAAGTTCCCATGGGTAACTCTTTTTTTCCTTTGTAAACTGTTCCTCAAAGGCTCAATAT
Source organism: Benincasa hispida (assembly GCF_027475165.1). Lineage (NCBI taxonomy): Eukaryota > Viridiplantae > Streptophyta > Magnoliopsida > Cucurbitales > Cucurbitaceae > Benincasa > Benincasa hispida. Next base: position 21,227,937 of record NC_143487.1, read on the forward strand.
TTAAGTTCCAGTCTTTGATTCATTTAATGCAATTTTGAGGCATTTGCTTCCAGGTTAAGATTACGTTAATATTATTATCATGCTGCTTTAGCGAGAGTTTTTCATGCAATTTTATTGAGATTGGTAATTTTGAGTTGATTTTAAATAGAATTAAAACAAAATAGCTACAAATCACTGGCTAACGCCTAACAAATGACCTAAATTGATTTCCTTATTAAAGTTTATTCTAACGAAGAACAGTAATGAAAAGGCTGAGAGAGAGAATTTTCCATGATATTCCATATTCCCTTTTGTTCCTTAGCTTCATCACAGTTATAACTAAACCACTGAGATTTGGTAAAATCACATCATTTTGGGATCACTCTTTATTGGAAACTCTTCAAGCTAATTTCACAACAAAGGTTAACAACAGTACATAAGATATCTTGTGAAAACTAAGCAATTTGTAGCGTGAATCTACTGAAAACCGAAGACGATTAGAGTATTCGAGAATGTACAAGTGCCATGTCACAGTCCATGTCATCACCCAGCTGTCTGAAAATCTCCAAAATCATCATCAGGTACATCAAGTGTGCTTTGACCTTCAGCAGCATTGGAGTCTTCTTTTGCAGGTTCTAATGTCTTGTGCTTAGAAGGTTCTTCCAAATTGATATTTTGTGGTAGATTTGTAGGAGACTTTTGGGATGTAACAGGTGAAAGTGGAGCTGGAGGAGGGGGAGGTGGTTTGATACAAAAAATTGACTCTTTTTTTGTGTTGCCTTCTTCAGATGAAGAAATTTTCACATGATCCAGATCAGAAGACTTCTTGACGTTGCTAGTGCTTTTCTGTTGGTGATAACAAAGAAAGTGTAAAGATGAGATAAATCACAATGAAGTGACTAACGAGTTTAAAATCAGCTTACGTTGCTTTTTAATTGAAGAACTATAGTCTCGCCGTCTTTCAGACTGTAATCAACTGAGGATGTATTCTGAAACTGTTGTTCCATCTCTTCTGCACTCTTCTTTTTGTTGAGATATCTTTTTTCAAAAATGGATGTAAAATGTGCATTAGGTTTACTAGTGGTAGACCATATCATCATTCAAAGATGCAATTATACTTCAACATCCCTAGCAAATTCTATTTTTAGAATGACCAACTATATGAAAAATAGAATAATTGCAGAGTAGAAGGCAGTGTACTTCATATGATCGTGCAAAGCTGCTTGGAAGTCATAAGCCTCCGTTCTTTCTCGAAATCCTATGCCAATAAATGCATGCCGGAGGCGACCATCTGCATATATACATATAGATCTTTCACATTTATTGATTATTCAATCCAAATTGACTTTGTTCTAAAGTCTCTATTTCTCCCCCTCTACCTCTACCCCCCTCAAGAGAATCAAGTGTTAGCCGGTCGCATGTTTCACAAATAAATACCCCATTACAGCTATTTCAGCACCACTCATGCAAGAATGTAGACAGATGACCTTTTATGGGAAGGAATTACTTCACTAAAACATTTTGTGGTATTATTTTATGTTATTTCATGACATTTCACCTCATATTGCTCATTCAACGAGTGAACATCAGGTCAAGTGAGATGAGGGGGAAGAATGAATTACTTAATTAATTGACCAAAGACAAAAAATTACACAAAAATGCGAACCAGCTAGTGTTTTATAATGAGATAATTATTAGATGGAAAATGTGGGCGAGAGAGATGGTCATCTCACCAATATTCTCTTCTACGCGAAGAACAAAATATCTGCAATAGTTAAACATTACATCAGACACCTTCAAATAAGCGTTAAAATAAGATAAAGATGCCAATAAATATATCCATCTGAACAACTGTACTTCTAACTTTTAGACGCTGACTACAACAGCAGTTAACTACTTGGACTAGCAACCTCAACAAAACTTGCAATTTAGACATAAAAGGTTAGGCCAACAAAGAGTGTTATTAGTATGTCGATTAGACTTCAATTCAAAATAAAATCAACCTGCTGCTATCAATTACAGGTTCAACTGGATGCTGTTCTCCATCTCTCAAGAATGCCCGGGCATATAATTCACCTATTATAATAATAAACAGCATTAATCTTTAGAAACACACCAACTATACCTCATCAGCGATAATATAATTCACCTACCATTTTAATACTACAGATACACAGTACTTCTTTTGTAGCAACCAACTAAGAGATGGTCTCACCTGTGGTCTTATCTTCAAGTCTGATAATGCATTCTTCTCCCTTACTAAGGACTTTTAGTTTTCCCTCCCAGGCCCATTTATTCACATCCCATTCATCAGCCCTTAAGGTAACCAGAACCAAGTTGAAAACTAAGTTATAAATGACTAGTATATAATGGATTTTCATAACTAAGTCATAAATGGTGAACATATGTAGTGGATTTATTTATCAAAGATCAAACAAAGATACATTATCAAACTAAAGCATCTGTTCTTCACAGCTAGGGATAAACCAATGTAGACCTATATACACACTCACACACACAAAACATGCCAAAAAAAGGAAGAAAAAAGAGAACTATTATGTTATGATCTATAATCGACCAATGTTATTGATACTCTTGATGTGGTTACTCTAAATGGATCCTTGGATTTTTGGTGTTGGAATTTGGAAAAAGAAGGGTTTTTTCTTCAAAATCACTATCTAGATCCCTATCATATCAATGGGAAAAATTGGCTGCAAAACCTCTCCATCTGGAAAGGTCCATATCCCAAAAAGGTGAAGTTCTTCATTTAGGAGTTTAGCCATTTGTGTCTTAATACCATGACAAGCTTCAAAAAAGATCTCCATGAATATCCATCTCACCAAACTGCTGCATTCTATATAATAAGGATGAGGACTCCCAAAACCACGTCTTTACTTGGTGCATACAGGCAAGAACCTTTTGGGACTTCGTTTTTGAAGCATTCGGGTCTCTGGCCTATATTGTTCAGCCAGCATTCTAGAAGAAAGAAAACAAGATTCCTTGGCTGAATTTAGATGTGGGCTTTCTCACATCTATCATTTTATTGTCTCCTTAGTTGGTGGAGATTGGGTCCTCCTTTTTGTAATTAAGCTAATCTAATCTCATGACCGATTGAAATTTTTTTTTCATCATCCATCAGATAGGACTTCTCCCTTTTTTATAATTTCATCATATTAACAAAATGTCTATGTTTCCTACCAAAAAAAAAAAAACATTTATAATAATGTTAAATTTTTAAATGCAATGAATAATAACTTTAAAAAAAATATATAGAAACTGAGCTTGTAAAATGAAATAAAACAATGAACAGAGTAAAATGAAATAAAACAATAAACAGAACTTCATTTTTATTGTCACTATTTTTTCTTTTTCTTTTGAGGTGGGGGTGGAGATTCTACATGTTTGAAAGGCAAGGAACGTTTTAAAATACAGTCGTATCAGTTAGTCGCTCAATATAACTAGAAAGATCATAATGACTAAGCGTAAGAGAAACAACAGTTCAGTGACTCTTGGGTGCTAATAGCTATTATTGTGAAGTGTGTAATGTGTATTTTACACTTCAGTTCTAAAGTGTGGTCCTTTGTGTTCCCATTATTCAATGTTTGTTGGGTGCTGACAGGCCCTACAGACGATAATAATGAACAGCTACTGAATGGGCATAAATTAAAGAAAAGGCCAGGAATTGTGTCAACGCAATAAAAGTTATAGTATGAGGATATGAAAAGAACATAAGACTCCTCAAAGATAAAATGCACGTCTTGAGGGATATTTCTAGATCTAACTAAATTTCAGTCATCTAGTTGATACATACGTCCAAATTCTTTTACTAGTTATATTCTCTGTTATATTAACTTAAATTTGGGATTATAAGTCAACAGCAGACACATTAATATTGGAAAACCAAATAATGAAATCATCAATTTGATCTAGGGGACATAATATTAGTAAACAACAAGACTTCTGTACTACATCTAGATCATATAGAAATATACAGTATTATCCATTGTTTAACAAGGAACAATTAAAACCTGTAGGAAGCCGCACTTTTTCTTGGCGGTATCTGCAGAAAATCATAAAAAATTAGATTAAGTACTAGAAAAACAGTTAATTCGAAGAAATAAAATAACCAACAGAACCTAATATTATCATACATACACACGAAAACATCTTGTATCTTCACATTATACAGAAGTAAAAAACCAGCAGATACAGTACACTAGTTTTCTCTCCTTTTTCATATAAACATTATCCCAAAAAGACAAAATGTGGATACAGAAACGCAGCACCACAAATTAAACGCACCAACAAGATATCAAACATCTTCATAACTAAGATACCTCAATTGCATGATTCCCGAAAGTAGGAATAGGACGTAAGCATAACAAGAAATTATATATAAGGAAAAAAAAAAACCCTTTCACAAAGGGAAGATACTGATACGACAAATGCACAAAAAAGCCAAAACATGATATCAGCAATTTCCAAGAATATACAAATCAACTGTAGTGTTAACAACTACTTCACATTATACTATTCGGAAAAGAAGTCCACAGAAAGCTTAAGATTTCTGCATCAGAACTAAAAACTTCGATTTCTGTAAGACGTGCTGGGCATAATTTACTCACCAAATAGACATAACATTCAGAAACTTGAAATAGAACAAGCTCAATTGCTTCATTCTCTTCGTGATCCACTAAGAGTTCTTGATCCTTCGCCTTCTTCTGCTGCTCCTCCTCCATGGAGAAATAAGAAGGAGATCCGAGAGATCGTGAGATCAAAATCGAGATCAGAGAAACACGAAAAAAACAATTCCTTGAAATGAAAGATGGATTTGAGAAAATCAAAATGAATTAAGGAATTTTCAAGTGAATTGAAAATGAGCTGAGTGATTGGATGTGAAAATTGGTAGCCTGGAGAACCAACTCGGCTTTCAGTTGCCTTCTCTGCTTCAAAGAAGATGGAAGGATCGGCCAAAGACGAAGTAACCCATAATCTTATGCGTTCTGTACTAGTTGCAACCGTATTCTATAACAAACTTTGACCGTTCGATTTGATGGAATCGTGGTAGTCAAACGTCCATCGTAGACTTATCATAGAAGAAGCGGTGATAGTCGGTCCGGTTCTGTCAGTTTTAAGGTCAACTAAGAATCAAACCAAACCAATTAATAAGGAAGGGATCCAAATCAATGTCCAATAAAAAAAACCAATTATTTGATTTTATTTTGATCGGTTTGGTTCTCAATTTTTTATATTTTCTTTTTTTCTTCCATTTTTTTTTTTTTATTTTTGTTTCCACCTTGTTTAGAATTGATCATTTTTGCTAACTTTAATTAAAATTGGGTCTATTTCTTTTTTTATAAATTGAAATTTGACATTTTTATTTTTTCTCTTGCCACTTTTCTAAATTAAAAAACTTACATGTTTGATAATAATTGGTCTTTTATCTAAACATCAAATATACATGCACCATAATAATTATATTTTAAAAAAATTCTTAATGAAGAGCTTATTTTCGAGGGTATATATATTATATCATTGGTTCGGTTCGGTTTTGATTGGTTTTTCAAATAAAAAACAGATCTGAACCAATACTTTTAGGTTTTCTCCAAATACAAAGCAATATGTCCAATTTTATACTAAAAAACAAACCAAACCATTGAATCGGTTTGGATTTTCGTTTTTTTGGTTTTTTGTTATACGCTGAGTGGGAAGACAGACGGATCAATTGACGACCCTGATGAAGAGGAATTCCTTTTATTATATATAAATAATCTATTATTTAAAATAATTATGAGTACAATTTTGAAATTAGTTTTATATCTAAATACTATTTTCGTCCAAATGATTTGAAGTTTGTTCAATTTTAATATATTTTTTCCAATATCCAATTTTAATTTATATACAATCAATAAATCTTAAATTTAGTCCATATGTTGGTTTTAATGTTGATTTTTTTATTAAAAACTTCTTGATATCTATTAACATTTTTACTTTAAATTTTGAAAACATGTTTACATATCAAATTAATTTGAAAAACTAAATTTAAGATTTATTAAAAGTAAATGAATTAAAATTGCACAAATTTAAGAATATAAGGATCAATATAGTATTTTAATAGTGATGAAAAGATAGTAAAACTTAATTGATTATAAGTTTTTTAATTCTTTCAAGTTGATTAATAAACATTTAGTAGATATTAAAGAAAAATCAATGTTAAAAAAGTGTAAATCTTGAATCATATGAACCAAATTGAAATAAGTCATAGACTACAATGGAAAAAATTATAATATTATAAAATTAAAGAATTAAATTCAACTCAAACTCAAAATTTAAAGATAAAAATATAATATTTTGAAACTTTGAATACCAAAATAGAAATAAAACCTAAAAGTTAGGGATAAATGAAACTATTTTCCGCTTCTTTTTATTTGACGTAGTTTGGATAATTCATATTTAGATTTCTGCACAAGAAATGGTGGGTGGTGGTTGGAACACCAAACTAAGAGGTCATTGGAGTGGATTGGAAGATACCGCCGGGACTACAGATGTCCACTTGGAAGATATTGAAAAAAATTTAAGTAATTTATCTTTAAATTTAAATTATTATATAAAATTAACCATAATAAATAATTTAGTGACAGAGTTAATTATTTAATTCAAATTTATCTATATTAGTAATTTAAATTAATTAATTTTTATATAAAAAAACTAATAGGGAAAATTTTTTGTCGAGATAGAGAATGAAATGGGGAGTGGGGATGAAGATGGAGAATGACATCCCAATACCACCTCGTGGACATCTTTAGTCTGGATAATTATATATATATATATTGTTGTGAAAAATATTTACAAATATAACAAAATTAGAACATTGGGTTGATCATCACCCGAGGAGTTTGATTAGAACATTGGGTTGATCATCACTCGAGGAGTTTGTGTAGTGGAATTTTTCCCCAATCTCTTAAACTATTGTTTTGAGATGAGCTAGTCAGCTGCTTTGTTTTCATTTATTTTTTTTTAAATGTCAAACTCGCAATTATTTTAGTTGAATTTTGAAATCGAATCATCGACTGTTGAGATGATAATTAATTTTTTATCTATCGACTCAAATTTACATATTCTTATTATTATAGTTAATTTGGAGATACATTACTTACTGATATGCTAAGAGAAATACATTACATTTTACACCTATTTCATACAACCCATTAATTTGCAATAGTTTTTTTTTTTTTTTTTTTGTGACAAGTTTTGGAGTGGGGATAGAACCTCTAACCTCGAAGTTGATAATTTTTTTAGTGCATTTGATGTCCGTTGAACTATGCTCTTTTTGTCAATTGGAATTGTTCTTATCCTTATAGATATTTATATAAAATTGTTTCATGGATTACCCATTCTCCCCATCAAATTGAAGAAGGATTTTTAGAATGTATTGGAGATTAATTTTAGAGTATATTAGGCTGTTGTTAACTAATTAACATTATCATTTTATATAATTTGTTAATTATTAGAAGTTAATTTTAAAATTTAAAAAAATATTTAAAACCATTTCAAAGATTTTTCAGAAAAGGAACTTAGCCAATGAATTCTATATATGCTCACAAAGTTGTTTAACATTTTATTAGTGCTTTGTACAAAAGTAGGGTTGCACCCACCGAACCAAAAAATTGAAAAAAAATAAACCCAAACCAAACCAAATCGAAATATCAGTTTTTACCGTATCGGTTAGATTCAATTTAAATATTAATAAAACAAAAGAAAAATACAGTTTGATTTGATTTGGTCTACATCAAAGACGCTTGAGGTTTCTTTTCCTTCAACTATCTTTTTTTTCAAACTGTAAAACCAAACCACGTAAATTGAATTTTGCAGTTCAGTTTAGTTTGGTTTGATTAGGTTTTTATTTCAATTTCAGTTCAGATTTGACTTGACTCACAAAATCAAACCGTCAACATCCCTAATGGATAGTGTTTTATTTAAGAGTGGTCTCTTCTTTCTTAGCAAGTGTTCTCAAACTCAAACTCAAACTCAATCACAACCTTTCATTAGTTCTAAATATGAACCAACTGAAAGCCAAGATCCTTCCCCATCTTTACTAAAAGTTTTAACTTCCATTAGATTCTACAAACAATTCACAGATTAGGACTTGTCACATGAATCAGTCAAGCAGCAAGTAATCTGAGGACTGAACCCAATACAAAAATATAAACACAACCAATTCAATTCAAACTTGTATTCTACAAAATTGTCTGAATTATTATTGTTAATAAACCTATGAAGTTTTCAATACTTATCATCAAAGTGGAACTGTTGCTGTTATTGTAACATGTCTTGGGTCTGTGAGTCTTGATGTCACATTCACAAAGCCAACTTCTCTCATCTTTTCTTCCAAATCAGTAAGGTGATACTCATCTAGATGAGGTTCTGTGCTTTTTAATAAGGTAAAAAGTACTGGGGACAATTCCTGCAACATGATATCCAAATTCATCAAGATTTAATAAACTTTTTTAAGCTACTTTTTTTCAAACGTGTAAATAATTAATGTATATCTAATCATACCTGAACAACCTTTGATTTAGACTGCACAAGACAGAGAAGGCACTGTATTAGATTTGCTATTATGAAAACACTCATGTGCAACGTACATAGTATTCAACTAGTTAAAAAAAAAAAGCATAGACAACTTACCGCTTGGTCAGTGATTACAATTGTGCCACCAGGCCGAAGAACTCGAAATGATTCCTTGAGGATGTTCACTATTGCTACATGGGGACATTCATGGAACTAAAATATCATAGACAACAATCATGGTAGGTTAATACTAAGTAAATTTTTATATAACTGGACAATACAGGTCTCACTTGACAATAATTTGTACTTAGTTTTTTGTTTTTGAAAATTGTGCTTGCTTTCTCACAATTTCATTACCATGATCTTCACCTCGTGTAATGAAACAATTGGATTCTTAGGTAAATTACAGACACAAGAACAAGTGTATAAAAACTACATTTTTTTAGACTTCGTTAGATAACCATTTCGTTTTTAGTTTTCTATTTTTAAAATTTACCCCTCCCAAATTCCTTAATTTGGTTTTCACCTATCTGATAGAAACATTTGAATTGTTGGTCAAATTCTAAAAACAAAAATAAGTTTTTAAAACAAATACCTTTTTTAGTTTTCAAAATCAGGCTTAGTTCATTGGGAAAGTTAGATAATAAAACAAATGAACTTATAAGTTGAAATAGTGTTTATACACTTAATTTTTAAAAATCAATAATCAAAAATCAAATGATTATCAAACGCGATCTTAGTTTTCAAAACGGGCATTCTTACTTTCTTAAAAGTCCTACAGCTGCTTACATATTGGGTCTTGAAATGAGTTGACTACCATGTGTTTGTAGTTTAATCCTTGTTTTAGCCAACCACTTTGGTCCCCAATATCTTTTTGATCCTAGTGTTACAAAGCAACTGAGTTCTTCCAATCCTAACCTTTCCAAGACATCAGAGACTATAGATTACTTGAAAATTTCACTCTATATAACTACAAAATTGTAGCTGTAAACCACCTCAAATTTTCTCCTTTACGGGAAAATTTCTTAGGACATTGTTTGATCAAAGAAGAATTCTTACCACATAAGAAATGGAAAGTAAGTCAAAAGATCTTGAAGGCAAGCTAGTGTCTTCTCCATTTCCATGCAACCATCTTATTGCATTCTTTCTTGGAGCTTTTTTCTTGTCCATGTATTGAGCCACAGCAAGGAAGTAAGGAGACAAATCAAGTCCCTATAGCAAATGAATCAGACATAAAAAGTTGAAACAAAACTGAAGGTTAATTACCTATACAAGCTTCAAAGAATTGAAGTTTTTCATTAGGGAAGCTAATGGAGAGGAAATTTACTCACTGTTACTTTAGCTGTTGGAAACTTATCAGCCAGTTGCCTTGTACCAAAACCTATTGAACAACCAATGTCAAGAATGTCTAGAATAGGGTTTCCTGAATACTTCAGATGATGCTCTTCAATCCTACGAAGCCAATTTCCAAATACTATTTCCTTCGCTTCATCTACCGAAGAGGCATTCGGTACCGCTCGCATAATCATCGACATGGTTGCGGGCTGTACTTCTGCTGCAGCCTACAAGGAACATATACTATGACTTACAAGCATAGCAGGTATTTACTCATCATATTCAACTTTTGTTCGACGTATGGAAGTCGGCCCAATTGATGCTTAGATTCTGTAGAATAGTCACTTACAAGCCATGAGAGATTACCCTCGTCATATGCATGGAAAGGCTTTAGGTAATCTGTTCAACATGAGCAATATTCTGATCAATTACAGAACAAGCTTTCAGAAAACTTCCAATGCTAATATTAAATAAAAGAGATTTAAAAAGATCCCTTGATATATATGATGCAAGTATACAGTGTTTTCTTTCTCCATGGTCAAATCCATTGTTGTTTTCAATACTAATACTCTGTTTGATAACCATTTAGTTTTTTATTTTTGAAAATTAAGTTTATAAATACTACTTCCATTCATAAGTTTCTCTACTTTGTTATCTACATCTTGCTCACGTTTTCAAATTTCAACAAACAAGTCAAATTTTGAAAGATAAAAAAAATAGTTTTTTATTTTAGAATTTGACTAGAAATTCAAGTATTTCTTAAAGATATGTAAAAGCACATAATAGAGAAATTAAGTAGAAACAAGCATAAACTTAGAAATGAGAAAACAAAAAACCAATTGACTATCAAAGAGAACCTAATTTTTAAACACTTGAAAAATCATTCCAATCAACGTGCTTATCACTTAAGAGTTTCTAACTAATAATTCTTAGTTTGTATGGATAAGAAATAAGATGGTACTGGCGCAAACTGCAATGACAGGACACCCTACAACAATTCAAAAACCTATTATCTTTTGGAAGTATTGACTTGACCATCTTATAACATTAAACTATGTAACTCGCTAAATCATCAATCAACTCAAAAGTTTAAGAAATCTACAGGTCAAAGGAAAACTAAAAAACTAAAACACATAATGCAGTAATACATCAAGGTGAAGAAATTAACTGTTTGAATACATGGTATGCAACTCTTCTTTTAGTGTTGCATTCTTTCACATATGGGTGTGTCTTTTCCTTTAATGATCTAACTTGAAGCAGAGTTATAACTATTAGAATGACCACAAAATTAGTCAGTAAATATGTCTTTTCGGAATTTTGCTTTTTCAGTCAATACTTTTCTCACCTACAAGTTCCTTGAAGTTCAGTTTACTCTACACAGTAGAGTTTGTATGATCTTGTAGAAAGGTGTTGGTTCCATAAGAAAAACAATCTCTCTTAAAGCTTGTACACTATAGTGATAAAATTGTCCTAACAAAACAACATGAATTCGTTAGGCTTACTAATTTTCTGGTTTGATGTGATATTATTCTTATAAGATTGGAAACTTACAATCAGGATAGACAATGGAGGGATTTTGAACACTCTCGAGTTCCTTATAAACGTCTGACTCCAAAATATCGGAAGTCAGGTTTCGCCATGGAATGTTCTTCTTCTCCGCTGTACTGTTCAAACCCACATACCAAAACTACATTAAACAAAAACCCAAAACCAAAATCAATTTCCCTAAAATAAGCGTTACAGAAAGTAAACCTGATTAAAACTTGTCTGGCGCCGAGCTTAAGAATGGAATAGAGGGGTTTGAAGGAAATGAGAGCACCGACAAGGCGAGACAAAGGGGTCTGTCCAGACCAATTGGGCCGCTCTAATTGCCCCTCCTCGAACACCGCCGCTTCAGAGCTCGTCGATGCCTGAAATTTTATGAATCCTCTTTTGGTTCTGCTATGTGATCTTGTTCTCTGTTGCCCGTTGCCGGAGATTAAAGCGAGCTGGTGGCTCGGTCCGCACAATGCCATTGATGATGCTTAACTAATTCAATCACCACCGCAAATTTGGAAGAAGAAGAAGAAGAAGAAATTGGAAACACAAGAAAACATGGGTCCATCCCGTATCTCTCGACATATAACTATCCTATTATGTAATGACACGTGGATTTTCATTACATTGCTTATCTTTTCCTTTTCAAGTAAGAGTACGAAAAGAAAAATACTTTGCTATCTTTCTGCCTTCCCGTCTGGAAAAAAATTGAAACATATATATATATATACACATATATATTATGAATATTATAATAATAAATAGATGTCCATTGCTTAGTGTCAGAAAAGTCATATGTCATTTTTCTTGTTGTCCTTGTGTCTTGTAATTATTCATGTTTGGTGTCCATATAAGTTTACATCCCACTCTTACCACTTTGCCTATAAATAGTGGCATTTAGTGGATCTTAAAATTACACATACATTGGTAAGAATTTTACTTCAAAATTTCACTAATTTTCATATTATCTAATTTTATAATTTTAATTATTTTATGGTTTTAGTTATTTTATTTTATATATTTAATATTATTATAATATATTTTCTCTATATCTGTGTGTCCCGTCGTGCTTCTCAATTTCACAACACATTATCAGCACGAGCTCCCGTCATTTTCTCTACTAAAGGTATGTTTTAAAGGTATGTCGATTTTTTCCCTTTCGTTACAATTAATAAATTTAAGTTATTTTGTATATTCAATATCTATTAAATTTATAACATAAGTACAATATTTTATGATAGTGCTACCATGAAAAAACTCACAAAATTAGAATTTTCCACCCTTGATATTAACGGTAATAATTATTTGTCATGGGTACTTGATGTCGAAATCCACCTGGATGCTATGAATCTTGGGGAAACTATTAAAGAAGGAAATACGAAATCCAGTCAGGGCAAAGCAAAAGCTATGATTTTCCTTCGTCATCATCTCCATGAGGGATTGAAAATGGAGTATCTTACAATAAAAGATCCACGTATCTTGTGGAAAAGAAAGGTATGATCATAAAAAAAAGTTATTCTTGCTAAAGCTTGTTATGAGTGGATGCACTTTAGGCTACAAGATTTTAAATTAGTAAGTGATTACAACTCCACATTATTTAAAATCAATTCGAAATTGTTATGCGGAGAGAAAATTACTGATGCTGATATGTTAGAGAAGACATTTTCTACATTTCATGTCTCGAATATGCTTCTGTAGTAGCAATATTGAGAGAAAGGTTTTAAACAGTATTCTGAATTAATTTCATGTCTTCTCGTGGTCGAATAAAATAACGAGTTATTGATGAAAAACCACGAATCTCGACCAACTAGAACAACACCATTTCCTGAAGTGAATGTTGTGAATGTTAATAATCGTGGTCGAGGTCATGACCGTGGTAGAGGAATAAATAATTATTATTTTCGTGGTGGTCGTTCTAATCATTTAAATTTCAAAAGAATCACACAAAATGATGATCACAAAGGAAAAGCTCCACAAGATAAAAATTCAAAGAGTGTTGAAAATAAATGCTTTCAATGTAGAATGACTGGGCATTGGCCACGTACGTGTCATACGTCAAAACACTTAGTTGACCTCTATCAAGCCTCCTTGAAGGAAAAAAGGAAAAATATGGAAGCAAATTTTGCATACTAGGATAATGATATATTGACACATCTCATATGACAAATTTGGATGTGATAGACTTCTTTGAATCTCTTGAAGAGAAGATTGGCGTAGTTGATGGAACATCAAGTGTTTTTTTTTTTTTATTTTTTTTATTTTGAGAATATCTAGACTTAATGTTATTGTTTTTTTAAGTGTTGTTTTTTTATTGTAATTATTTTCTTTTACTGAAGAAACATGGATCATTTTCATATGTTGGGTGTTTAAAAAATGAGCAAAGAAGACCTCTGTCTGGCAGACAATGCAATTACACACAATACTTATAAAAAAAACTTTTCTAAATTGACAATGTTGAAAGAAAAAGTAAATACTATATCAGGTTCTGCAAACTTGATCGTAGGTTTTGGAAAAGTAAATATTATTTTGCCTAGAGGAACAAAATTTACAATTGACAATGCATTGTTCTATAGTCAATCAAAGAGAAATCTTCTAAGTTTTAAAGATATACGTTGCAATGGTTATCATATTGAGATTGATAGTAAAAATGTGGAATATATATGCACCATATCCGTTGTCTCAAATGAAAAACTTATATGGGAAGAGTTGTCTGCTTTATCTTCTAGATTATATTATACTCATATATGAGTAATTAAAACATATGCCATAATGAACCTGAAGTTCATGAATCCAAACATATTTACAATTTGGCATGACCGATTGGGTCGTCCAAGATCTATAATGATGAGGAGAATTATTGAGAATTCAAATGGACATCCATTGAAGAACCAAAAGATTCTTTAATCTAATGAATTATCATGTGATGCTTGCTCTCAAGGAAAATTGATAATTAGACCATCACCAGCTAAAGTGAGGTCTGAATCACCTGCACTTTTAGAACGAATTCATGGTAATATATGTAGACCTATTAACCCACCATGTGGACCATTTAGATATTTTATGGTATTAATAAATGCATCCAATAGATGGTCACACATGTGCTTATTATCAAGTCGAAATCTTGCATTTGCAAGACTACTTGCTCAAGTAATTAAGTTAAGAGCACAATTTCTTGATTATACAATTAAGATCATTCGTCTTGGTAATGCTGATGAATTTACATCCCAAGATTTTTTTTTTTTTATAATTATTGTATGTCAATTGGGATAAATGCTGAATATCCTATAGCTCATGTTCATACAAAAAATGGTTTAGTAGAATCATTTATAAAACGTTTGCAATTAATTGTAAGAACATTACTTATGAGAGCTAAGCTTCCTTCATCTTTATGGGGACATGCTATTTTGCATGCAGCGTCACTTGTAAGCATTAGGCCAGTAGCTTATCATAAGTACTTGACATTACAATTAGCTTATGGTCATGAGCAAAATATTTTACATATGAGAATTTTTGGGTGTGCAGTATATGTTCCAATTGTTCCACCATAATGCACTAAGATGGGTCCTTAAAGGAGGTTAGGAATATATATTGGATATGATTCCTCATCAATTATTAAATATCTTGAACTCCTAACGGATGATGTATTTACTGCACGATTTACTGATTGTCATTTTAATGAGAGAAATATTCCAAAATTAGGGGGAGAATTAAGAAATTAGAAAAAAAATTGCATGGAATACATCGTTATTGTCTCATTTAGATTGAGGATGGAAAAATTTCCTGTAGGTCCCCGACCCAATCGGGGCAGGGAATCCTTTGTTTGACCGGGGACAGGGGCCAAACCGGGGATTTAAATCGGTCCTCGATCGGGGACGGGGAGGGGATCCCCCCCTCGTCCCCAACCTCGAACCCAATCCCCGTCCCCACCCCGTTTTTTTAATTGTTAATATATATATATAGTAATTGTAATAATAATAATATATTACTGAAACAGTATGTTTCAGTTTTTTTTCTTTTTTAATTTTAAAAATATAATATAATAAATTTAAATTTTATTAATTTATAATAAAAAAACCATGTAATGTTTAATTTAACAACTATATATAACAATAATACTAATTTCCTATATAAAACTTACAATTTTAATATAAATATTAAATTTAGTTAATTTTAAATAATAAAAATAATAAAATAATAAAATAAAAAACAGACGTTTTTCTCCATGGGGACTCAAATCCCTGAACGGGATTCCCCGACCCCAACTCCCCAAAATGGGGAATGGGGCGGGGACGGAGATTAAAAATCCTCAAGGGAGGGGGATGGGGAGTGCACCCCCCTCCCCCCGGCCCGACCCCGTTGCCATCCCTAATTTAGATTCTCGTACAAATCAATATGAAATTGAAGTTAAGAAAATAATTTATTTGCAAAATATAGCAAATCAATTACCAAATGCATTTATAGATGCAAATAAAGTAACTAAGTCACATATACCAATTGCAAATGTTCCATAAAAAATTAATATCCCAACGCAACAAGTTTTCGCTCATGAGTCTGGAACATGTCAAAAGCATGGTAGACCACTGGATTTCAAAGATAAAAATCCTCGAAAACGAAAAATAATTAATAGTGAAAAAAATTTGGTTGAGGATGTAAATACCCATAAAGAAATCCTTGACATGACTAGTGAGGTAGGTGAGATACTTAAAGATAAGAATGAGATATCAATAAACTATGTCATGTCAGGAAAAAGATGGAATCAAACTAATGTAATTATTGACAACATTTTTGTATATAATGTTGCTCTAGATATTATATCTTAAAATGAGGATCCTGAACTAAAATTTGTTGAAGAATGTCGACATAGAAAAGATTGGCTTCAGTGGAAAGAAACAAGTGATGGAGAATTAAATTCACTTTTAAAACTTCAAGTTTTTGGACTAATAGTCTGAACACCAGAAGGTGTTAAACCTATGGGATACAAATGGGTATTTGTGAGGAAAAGAAATGAAAATAATGAGGTCACAAGATGTAAAGCAAGCTTAGACTAGTTGCACAAGGTTTTTCGCAAAGACCTAGTATTGATTTTGAGGAGACGTATTCTCCGGTGGTGGATACAATTATATTAAGATATTTAATTGGCTTGACTTTGTATAAAAGTCTGGATATGCATCTTATGGATGTAGTCATAGCATATTTACATGGATCTCTTGATAATGATATTTATATGAGAATCCCATAAGGATTTAAGGTACCTGAAACATATACATCAAATTCTTGGGAATGGTATTCAATAAAGTTACAGAGATCACTATATGGATTGAAACAATCAAGACAGATATGGTACAATTGTCTGAGTGGATATTTATTGAAAGAAGGATATCAAAATAATCCAATATGTCTGTGTGTTTTTATAAAGAAATCACAATAAGGATTTGCTTATAACTGTATATGTTGATAACTTGAATATAATTGAACTCCTGAAGAACTTTCAAAGGCAATAAAATATCTTAAGAAAAAAATTTAGATGAAAGATCTTGGAAAAACAAAATTTTGCCTTGGTTTGCAAATTGAGCATTTAGCAAATGGAATATTTATTCATCAGTCTACTTATACTGAAAATTTTTTGAAAAGATTTTATATGGATAAAACACATCCATTAAACATTCTAATGGAAGTCCGTTCATTAGATATAAAGAAAGATATATTTTGACCTTGAGAAGATAATAAAGAACTTCTTAGTCCTGAAATACTATATCTTAGTGCAATTGGTATACTTATGCATCTTGCTAATAATACAAAGCCAGATATTGCATTTTCTGTAAATTTATTAACAAGATATAGTTCTTTTCCAACAAAAAGACATTGGAACAAAATTAAGCATATACTTTGTTATCTTAGAGGAACAATCAATATGAGTTTGTTTTATTCAAATAAATCAAATTTTGATCTAGTTGGTTATGCAGATTCTGGATATTTATCTGATCCACACAAAGCTAGATCTCAAACAGGTTGTCTGTTCACATGTGGAGGAACTACTATATCATGGTGATTGGTGAAACAGACCATAACGCTCACTTCCTCAAATCATGCTGAAATTCTTGCAATTCATGAGGTTAGTCGAGAATATGTATGGTTAAGGTCAATGACTCAGCACATTCATGAAATGTTTGACTTATCTTCTAATAAAAATCTTCCAACAATATTATACGAAGACAACACAACTTGCATAGCTCAAATCAAAGGAAGATATATTAAAGGAGATAGAACAAAACATATTTCACCGAAGCTTTTCTACACTCATGATCTTGAAGAAAATTGTGACATCACTGTACAACAAATTTGTTCGAAGGATAATCTGGCAGACTTATTTACAAAGGCATTACCAATCGCAACTTTTGAAAAATTGGTGCACAACATTAGAATGCAACAACTTAGAGATCTTAAGTGATGTTTTCATGAAGGGGAGTAAATATATTGTATTCTTTTAGAAGTATATATTTTATGAATTATGTACTCTTTTTCCTTCACTAGTGTTTTTTCCTATTGGGTTTTTCCTAGTAAAGTTTTAACAAGCCATATTTCATATATATATATAGGCATCTAAGAGAGAGTATTATGAATATTATAATAATAAACAGATGCCCATTGCTTAGTGTCCCAAAAGCCATGTGTCACCCTTCATGTTGTCCATGTGCCTTGCAGTTAATTATTCATGCTTGGTATCCATATAAGTTCACATCTTACTTGTCATTTTGCCTATAAAAAGTGGCTTTTGGTGGATCTGAAAATCATACATACATCAGTGAAAATTCCACTTTAAAATTCCATTAACTTTCATATTATCTAATTTTATAATTTTAGTTATTTTATATATTTAATATTATTTTATAAATATATTGTTATAATATATTTTCTCTATATCCGTGTTCCCGTCGTGCTTCTCAATTTCATAACAAAATAATGTTTGTCACGTGCAAAATGTGATCCGACTATTTGGTGGACCGTAAAAAAAAAATAAAAAATAAAATATCATTTTGATTTATATTTTGATGTTTGTTAAATTATAGTTGGTTTAAATATTATTTTGATTCTAGAACTTTTTTGTATTTTATTCTTTTTGGTCCTTAAACTTTTAAAATGTCTATTTATCCGTTAATAATTTGACAAAATAGTGAGGTGACATCCACATGTACTTCTTTCACCACCCTTTTCATCCTCACATTCACATGTAATTCGAGCCTATCACCTCTAGCTTTGCGATCAACAAAATTGCATTGCCATCACTATGACTCTGTTCTCCTCTGCTCCCATTCTTTCCTAGGAAGTCCACATGGTGCCTACTCGCCCTAAAATAAAAGGATATTTCATTCTTTTGTTAAGCGCTAATGAAGGAATAACTTGAGGGACTTAAATAAAGATTGTTTAAAAGTTCCAGAACTAAAATGAATGTTTTGAAATTTCAAAGATAAAAAAAGAACAAAATTCAAAGTAAGTTGTGTATTAGAGTTAATTGTGTAGTAGTAGGTTTACTAATGTTTATTAACCATGGTTACTTGTAGTTACTTTCTAACTCCAATGTAACTATATATATTTTATATAGATTTATATAGACTAATACGACTTATTTGATTGAGATTAATTGAATGCACAATTCGGAAAAAGAAACATTTGGGTGGTATTCCATATATTCTATATATTGTAGAGTTCTTTACCTTGTTAATTCAATTTCCAATTCTTGGTCATTGAGATTCATGGGCAATACCGATTAATATTTTAAGGATAGATATTACCTCTCATTTTCCTTGTTCAACTAAATTGAAATGATTGAAGTTTTTCTATTTGGAATCATATTAAGTCTAATTCCTATTACTTTTGTAAAATACTCATTTGGACGAGGGCTTCCAAAAACATCGTAAGCTAATAAAAACGGCTTACTTATATCATGATATAAGATCAAAATGAAGAAATCCACTTATGATAGGGTGGATCCCCTACGATATTGAGTAGCGGTGTAGCATCAGATCCTAAAGAAAGTAAGTCTTTTCTTTCTTACGAAGGAAAATCTTTCAAATAGCATAGTAAAAAAAAATTATAATAAAGAAAAGAATAAATAACTAAAAAACCTAAAATCAAAATAATAAAAATCAGAAAAATAACAAGAATTTAAAATATCATTTGAATTCAAAAACAAAAATACTATCTAATTGAGATTAACATAAATTTCTAACTAATACTAGCTAAATTACTAGCTATATATTTATACAAAACATTCATATTTGAAAATATTTATCAAAAGAAAAGTCCCATAAAAGCATAGAAATTAATAATTAATAATTAAAATTAAAAAAAAAAACAAAGTTTTCTTATTTGAAACGCCTTGTGATCTTCAACCAATTTTGGGAATCTCGCATGTCTATCATTTCACCACCAAGGCATCTTGAAAGTGAATCATATTCCATGAATATGATATCTATCTAGTGTGATGTATGAAATATATGACAAGGTGGAGTGTTAGAGTATTTCTGTTGCTCGGTCATATCATATAGGTCTGAGTTGGACATCTAATTGCTTCGATTTGAATTATATCAAATATTAGGAAGATGAATAATTCCTTCTAGAATCCTTTGTTCCCTTCATTTTTTTCTATTCACCATTTACTTATCTTATTTTTAATATCTAATCCATTTTATTCTATTAGAAAAAAAATAGATACATTCAATGACATTTCAATCTGACACCAGTGACATAATCATATCGCTCCTATTTGTATTGAAAAATAAAGAAATAAAAAAGAGGTAAAATAGTCTTCCTCACAAGATCCATACTATGATGAGTAATGTGGTACAAGTCATTCCCGAAATACGGTAGAAAAAGAATATAAACAAAAACAAAGAATTTTTTTTTCATAATTTTTTGATCATACATAATTAAATCATAAAATTGCCAACAAGAATTTTGTTTTTTACGAACTTGATGTTGATAAATCCACATATTTAGCAATTCATTTCGGGCAATTGAACCTTCCTAAACTGTTTCTTTTTAAGAACTAAAAAGATTTGTGCCAAAATAATAGATGCAAAAAAGAACAAAAGATCATGGACACGTAATGGATCTTGAAGGACTTCTGTATCTCCCTGACCAAATCCTCCCATATTAGGATTACTCATTAATGGTTGATCAAGTTTGATAGATTCACCATCTGTAACAAGAAGTTCTGGTCCTAGAGGGATAATGTCAACACTTGACCCCCATTCGTTGCATCCACTATGGTTATTTCATATCGTCCTTCTTCTTTTCGTATTATTTTGCTTACTAGACTTGTTGTTGTAGCATGATAAACATTATTATTACTCTTACTCTCGTCGGGATAAATCTGAACCCTTCCCTTGTTCCCGCCTACGTATATAGGATATTTTAAGAAGTGAACGTTTTTCTTAGTTGTAGGGTCAGGGGAAAGAACAGGAAAGGTGATTTCACTATATTTTTGACCAGGAACAAACCCTATCACAAAAATATTTTTTTAGTGGGACGATAGCTCTGAAAAGACAGATTACCCATCTTTTCTTTTCCCGGATAAGAAACAATGACAGTATCTGGGGAATAAGCATCGGCTAACTCTGTGCTAGTAGCTGCAGTATACAAAGGATGTATTGGCAAGAATGTTAGACCATAAAAAAGCTATCATATCCCATTTAAGTTGGGCCAGCCTTTCTTTAGGTTCCCACAGTCATTCTTTGATAAATGATCACTATGAATTAGACTCAATAGAATTTGATCGATTCTCTCGTGAGGTCACAATCACTGCGAGCGACTTGCTTAGTATGAGTAACACGTAGCTCAAAATTTTGGGTGTAGTCACTACTCCCATCCTAAATAAAAAGGGGAATTGGTCTATGGTCGATTCGGTAACAAATAGGAATTTTTAGTTCTACCTCGTGATTTTTTTTATTTATTTTTTTGTGTAATCAACCATTCCTTTTTCTTTAAAAAAGATATGAAATTATGTTTAAATAAGTAAATATGTCATGGTAAAGGAGTCTATCCATCGCATATAGGCTTGAAGGACATCGTGGCATAACCGTTGAGGTGAAGTTGGGACCTAAAAGATCGAATCGAACAATGTAAAGACAAGTAAATCCCTTATGAATTCCAAGAGACTCCTTAGTTTTAATTAAGGGGATTCTTCATTCCAAGGGATTAATCAGATGTGAATAGAATAAAGATAGAGTTTCATTTTACATGTCAATACCAACAAAATGAAATTTATAGTAAGAGAAAAATCCATCGACTTTAAAAATCGTAAGGGTTCAAGTGTCACACCCTTTCCCAGACTACTCTCTTAGCCTAGGAAAGGACATGACTGCAGTAGTTATCAACCTTTTTAGTGACACTTACTGCCTACTAACTCTAGCGGAAATAATCTGATACCAATATGCAATCTCATATACAGCGGCTACCTCTATGACCAAAAACATTAAGTATTAACCACAAAACATTTACAGAGATTACATTACAAGTTTCATAAGTCCCGACACCCAAAAATTAGTCCCTACATGAACAACTATAACATGTGTACAATATTTACAGTAACCACCTAACAGACGGGTTACAATAACTCTTGTCTTTGAGTGGCAGAGTAGATGTAGAGCTACCTCCTGAGGACTTGACCGCTACCTGAGGAAAAGAAAAACATTTGAAAACGGGGTGAGCTTGCTAGCCTAGTGTGTGACTTAAGAAAGAAAACTGATTCTCATGCATAAGTCTCAATAAAGAGATCATACTGAAATATAAATCTTTACAGTAACCTTGTACTGTAATATAAACATTTTCCAAGCATAAAGCATGTAAAGCTGTTTTCATTATAAAACATTAAACTGTTACTTAATTGAGAATAACCCTACTGCGGTTAAATCCCAACATCAACTGCCTAGTCAAGAGAGAACCCTTTTGCTCAATCTCTGACTTAGTCAAAAGAGAAATCTTTTGCTCAATCTCTGACTTTAAACTATCTACGTGCACGTGATTATAACTAAGTACCGTCATATCTTAGGTACTTCTACTCAGATACCTTCTCAAATGTCCCTTAGTATCGAGTTTCAAGTAATACTAGTCATACTATGACTTTCTCTTTAAGCATGTAAAGCAAAACACATAGAAAACATAACTTTAAAGGTACTAACACGTGTTTGGTATATTTAAACACACGTAAATAATTTTTCAATAAACTTTCATACATGGCATGCGTTTAAAACATAACTCATGGTTTGCTTGAAAACTACTTTATAAAACTAGCTAACATGAGAATAATCTTTCTTAAAACATGGTTTCTTTAAAATATTATAAATATTTAGTCACTCACAACTTTTAGGATTACTTCTCAAGGGTCGACATACTTCTAACACTGATGTTAATCCTGTGGACACAAAAATATATATTTAGCTACTAGCATTGGTCTCCCTTTTGAGACTAACTCTCAAATAAGCTTTGCATTTAGCCTTCCTCTAGAATACTTTCACTCAACGCATACCTTGCTATAAGTTTAGCACTTAGAAATTTCCTTGAGACTTTGGCTCTTGCAATGCTTCCAACCGCTCTTCACAAACGCAACCCACTTGTGCAACCAATACTTTGCTCTAAGTGTTCCTTCAGCTGCAAATGGTTATCCACCAAGGCTGCTTATGAATCCAAGACTTCAATGCAAGCTTTCCTCAGCCCACACAACAGATCCAACGCATAAGAATGCTCAGCCCTTGGTCTGTCCGAGTGTTTTACTTCGAGCTGCCAGCTTACTCAACCCAAGCAGTTGCCTGTTTGTTCATGAAATTCCAGATTCAAATTATGAAATTAATAACTCGAATTCTAGAGCTCATGTCAAGAAATTTCCTTCTATAAACGTGTTAAGAATTGTCTTAGGAAGCTTATCTTAAAATTTTAGCTTCAAACTTCTCGTGGTTTGTCCTAGAGACTCAATTCTTTATCGATAGCCCAGATTCATCTGAGAACAAAACCTTTGGTCACTTTTTCCCTTCTCCGGCCTTATTTCGGTGAGAACTTCTTGCGTAAGTGTTACATCTGAAAGTAGACCCTCAGAGCTTTCCAAGACACCAAGATCTCTCAATTTGCACGAAGGAATTGATCAAACTGATCGTTTGAAGTTCAACTTTCCTTTTTATACTGCTTTCCACTACTTGCCATTAAAGCCTAGCATCATGACACCTTCAGCTTAAATGAAGTTAAATTTGGTGCTTAAGACAGTTGTTGTCCTTAATCAGTGGTTAAGACTGATCAATGCATGCTTCAATCGTTTAGCTCACCGCCCCATCATGTAGCTCATCGTTCAATGATTCTCTCGCTATGGCTTATCACCCAACAATCTCGCTGCCGCTCATCGTGTAACACACAACTTATAGCACAGCTTTCGCTACCACTCATCGTGTAGCTCTCATTGTCGCTTATCACCTGTGCCATCATCTAGTGTCATCGCCTAGCGCTAATGCTGATTGTGTAGCACCATCACCTCATCGTGTAGCGCTATCATCCATCGTGTAGCGCTATCGTCTAGCGCATCACTTTGCATCGTTTAGTGTTGCACATAGCTACATAATCGTCTAACGTATCGCTTAGTGTCGCCCGGAGCTACATGATCGTCTAACGCATCACTTAGTGCCGCTCGTAGCTACAAGATCGTCTACACGTGCAACTCCAACGCCCAGCGCCCATGCTCGCGCATATCTGATGCTGCCGTATGCATGCTAACCTCTCAAGATTTTGTTGCCGCATGCCTTGTCCATGCATAGATTTTCTTCTCTCGGCCACACTTGGCTTCCTTAAATGCCTAATTAACCTCTCAAATGAATAAAGCCAATGCCCTTGGCTCAACTCCAATGCCTAGCACAAGGCCAACACATGGGCAAACACTTAGCCATTTTTCTAGCTTCCAACGCATGGGTTACACTTAGCCAATTTTCTTTATAGGTTCACCCAAGAGTCAATCTTTCAAACTTAAACTTTTCTTCTAACTCTTTACCTTTTTCTCTACAATTAAACATGAATTCTTACCTTAATCTACTTACCATACTAATCTCAGTAGGGAATATACACAAGTAGAGAAATTAGGGCTTAAGGTTCACATTAAGTTCATCTATCCCCAAAACCCTAAAAAGGCCAGTTGAGATTAACTTGAAGGTTACAAGCTGTAAATCCTACGTAGGGTGTCGAAGGGTTTAATCCTTTTATTTTGGATGGAATAGCCTCGAATCATATTGCAGTAGGTACATTGGGAATATTAGCGGGCCTATTCCATCTTAGTGTTCGTCTGCCACAACGTTTATACAAAGGATTACATATAGGAAATATTGAAACCATCCTTTTGAGTAGTATCAAAAAATTGATGATATTGAATATATATATTTATTGATGTTATTATTAATAGACTAGGCAAGGAGAAAGGAATAATTGAAAGAAAGGAAATCAATTAGTTATTCATCAAAGTTTCATTTATTTAATGACTAGAATTAAAAGAGGATATATAACTCGGAGATGTAGAAACATATACATAGATATCTTTCAACGTATGATTAATATGTCGAGGGTTAATGGGCAATATTTTATTGATTCAATAAAAAAAAAACTAAATCCATTTCCAATAATGAAGTAAATCAAGAAAGAATTGATAAAACAAATCAAAATCTAATTCACTTTATTTCAACCATCAAAAAGTCACTTTCCAATATTAATAACAAAAATGGAACTTCCAATTATCTTGATAGGGATTTGATATCTTTATTTCCATCTCAGAAAATAATTTTTTTCCATAGGGGATTGTAACGTAATTCTATGGGATTGTCGGTCTCTTTATTAGCTCCTAAAAATTGGATTCATGTAACAAGAGAAAGATTTTCTATTCCTTAGTCGTAAAAATATGTGGCCATGAAATAGAGATTACTTGGAATTGGGTATTCATTCTCTTTGCACTATTATAGATACAGAAATGAAAATAATGGGCAAAATTGGATTCATTTGTCAATAGCTTCTATCGTAAATAAGATTGACTATAGATTCGAGCCATAGCACACGGTTCATAAAATCGTATGATTTTTTCGATCTAAATAAAATAGGTTTTACATGAAGAAGATTTGATTTAGCATGTTCTATTCGATACAGGTAGGCAAAGAACCCAACTCGGTATTATTAAAAAAAAAAACAGAGAAATCATAACCCAGTCAAGATGATATGGATCTCATTGCTATTACTCAAACAAGCATGAAACATATGCTTGCGTATTTGTCCATCGGTCAAATCGGATATGTAATTATTGGAATAATTGTTGGGGACTCAAATGGTAGATATGAAAGCATGATAACTGATATGAAGTTCTATATCGCTATGATCTAGGAACTTTTGCTTGCATTGTATCATTTGGTCTATGTACTGGAACTGATAACATTTGAGATTATGTAGTCGGGAATTTTTATGAAAGCCTTTCATTTTTTTCTCTTCGATGGAAGTTTTATTTTCCCATAATGTATCTTAATTTTTTGCCCCCTCGAACACAACTTACAACTTTCATTGTACTATGCTCTTCAGAGCAACTCTTCTCAAAATCTTAAAAGACATTGAGTTGGAGTCCCATTCTAACTAAGGATTCTTATGGTTCCAAAGAATCCAGCTATAGGAGAACTAAGAACGGAGAGCTTTTCCCCTATTTTCCGCTTGCCTTTTTGGTTCAGATTCTACGGGATCAAACCTATGGGACTTAAGGAATGATAGAAGGGAATAAAAAAAGAAAAAAATAGAGGGAAAAACAAGTAAATAAAAATGACGTAAAAGAGCCCAGATTTCAAATGAACGAAAACATGATTGAATTGGTCATGGTCACTCTTCCAGATGGAATGGAAGAAGGGAGGAGATTCTTGAATGAGGAAAATGATCCAATGTCTTCGAAAGAATTGAAGTCGTATGAGGTGAAAATCTCATGTGCGATTTTGTCGAGTGATAGTAAGGGTGACTTATCTGTCAACTTTTCCACTATCACCCAAAAAATCAAAATCTGCCTTATGTAAAGTTGCCATAGTACGCTTAACCTCGGGATTTGAAATCACTGCTTATATACATGGTATTGGCCATAATTTACAAGAACATTCTATATTCTTAGTAAGAGGAGGAAGGGAGGATTTACCCAATGTGAGATATCACATTGTTCGATTTTAATAAGTAATAGTAAACAAACTGAAACTTATTTATCAACATATTTTTTTCTTCCATTTGAACTTATTTCAATCTTTCTTTTAGTTGCTTTGATCGATGCAAGTAATAGTAAACAAACTAAAACTTATTTATCAACATATTTTTTTTCTTCCATTTGAACTCATTTCAATCTTTCTTTTAGTTGCTTTGATCGATGCAATTGTCATGGCTCGTTAGTAATAAACCTTTAGTTAGAAATAGCATAAATTAAACTTTGTTCTATGTTATCATACACATTCTCCTTCAATTCTATTTGATGATTTTTTCTGTCTAAAATAAAAATTCTTTTATTCGTGGCTTGGATCGTGTATCAACAGTCAATCCCCGGTCGAGGTAGAGGATAAGCTTCCATGGGAACAATTATTTATTTTTATTTCTGCTCGTCTCTTTTTTTAAGAAAAAAAGCGAGGAAGTAGGGGAAGAAATGACAAGAAGATATTGGAACATCCATTTGGAAGAGATGATGGAAGTTGAAGTTCATTTTGGTCATGAAACTTGCTTTATTTAGATTGAAAAAAATCGTACGATTTTATGAAACCGTGTGCTATGGCTCGAATCCATAGTCAATCCTATTTACGATAGAAGTTGTTGACAATTGAATCCAATTTTGTCCATCATTTTCATTTTCATATCCGTACACCGGATTCGATTCGGTTATTGATAGAGTGAATAGATCTGCCATTTTTTGAAATCTCTCTTGCACACCTTTGGCTAATTTGATTCGATGAAGTGATAAACCAGTGTCTCTTTCCATTGTGCAAGCAAGATTAGTTGGATTAGCCACTTTTTTGTAGGTTATATATTTATTTATGCGGCTTTGTTGATTTCCTCTACATCAGGGAAACAAGCTATAACACTTACTTCTAATAATTATATTGAAGCCCCAAATTGGTTGAAGATCACAAGACGTTTCAAATAAGAAAACTCTATTTATTTTTGATAAATTAGTTCACTATCATCATTAATATGGGTTGCCCGAGACTCGAACCCAAAACTAGTCGGATAGAGTAGATAATCTACTTTTAAAAAGGGTTTTTGAGGAATACAAACAACCTCTAGGTTTTTTCTCCTGTGGTGAGCATCTGGAATAACTAGTTTAGTTTCTAGAATCTATTTCTTAGTTCAAGATCTCTCTTACTAATTGGAATCAAAGAATTAGTAGATCTATTCCGCCCAATATGGGAATGAGCTAGAGTTATGAACTTATAATCTATAGTCTGTTGAGTCGATTCCATGATTATAAGTTCATTCCATACCGAGCCAGACCGGAATAGGATTAGGTTATATACATTCTAATTATGAGAAGGGACTATGACATTAGACATTATCATTACCAGAGTTATTACTCACTACATAAAAAAATTTCCATTGGTGAAAGATGTAAGTTCATTGGAAAATAAAAAATATGCATGACGGATGAAATAGTTGTTGCTATATGTTATGTTACAATAACGAATCATTGGTTCATATGCTTTATTATTTCAAAAAGTTTAGAATCAAATATGTATGGAATAGAGATATCCCAACCACCCAAGTAAAGAACAGTTACAAATAACAAAGAAACTAATAGATTTAGATAGGAAGCAACATAAAATAAACCAAATTTGATACCCGAATACTCAGTTTGATAACCTGCTACTAATTTTTCTTCTGCTTTTGGTAAATCAAAAGGTAATCTCTCGCATTCTACTAAGAAGAAATTAGAAAAATAACCCTATAGGTTGATGCAACAATTCCACCCAAAAACATATTTTGATTGAGGCTCAACTATTTCGAAGGTACTCGAACGGTTAGATAATCATAGTCGGTAATAAAATCACTGCTCTCATCACTATTACAAAACCGTACATGAGATTTGCACCTCATACGGCTCTTTGAGAGCTTTAAATAAATCTAAGGAGCGTATCTTTTTTTTTTTTTGTAGCATATTATAGGATAAAAATCTATCATGTGTCCTCAAATTAATCCAATAGAATATATAAATTCTATTATTTTATTCTAGATTTTATTCTATTCCTTAAAATAGATTTAAATAATCTTATCATGATTTTAATGAATCATGATAAGTTGTTTCCTTGAATTTAAAAATATTTCTATTTTCCACGATTCCAATCAATTATAAAGATCCAAAGTCAACCAAAAAAATAAAGTAAGTGGATCTAGCCCATTGAATCATGACTATATCCACTATTATGATATTTAAATTCGATAAAGATTAAATTAGAATGGATCATTTTTAATTTTATTTTCATATTTATTTGGATTCCACACACATAAACCTGTTGATATTTTCATATTTTACTCGATATTTGTGAGAAGGGGTCAAAATTAGAAATTATAGTTGATCCTTGTTCGTAGAAAAGCCAATTCGGATTGGCTCTAGTTCATTTAGAAAATATGGTTAGGAATTATATGTGGAGCAATTAGTCATAAATTGATACTAACTCCTCAAAATTTGGTAACTTCAACTCCATTAAAAACCACATTTGAATCAGTATTTATAGACAAAAGTATGCGGTTATTGGGAAAAAATCAATATATTTCTAATGTGGAATCAAGATCAAATAGGACAGAAATAAAACATTGGGTCGAATTCTCCATTAACAACCACATTTGAATCAGTATTTACATACAAAAGTATTCGGTTATTGGGAAAAAATCAATATACTTCTCATGTTGAATTAAGATCAACTAGGACAGAAATAAAGCATTGGGTCGAACTATTCTTTGGTGTCAAGGTAATAGCTATAGGAAAGGGAGCAGTTTTGGCTAAATATTATATATATAGAAAACAACATACTTCAATCATTTATGATGATCCCTCCAAACAAGCACAAGCTTATCGATAAATGTCTCTTCTTTTACAAAGGCCGTTAGGCTGTGAGTCTTATCCGGGAGATGTTTTTTATTTGTATTTACGCCTTTTGGAAAGAGTCGCTAGATCAAGTTATGTTTTATGTGAAGGAAGTATGATTGCTTTACTAATAGTTGAGACCCAATCGGAAGATGTTTCAATTTATATTCCTACTAATATAATTTGCATTACCGGTGGACAAATATTCTTATCTATGGATCTATTCAATGTTAGAATTAGATATGCTATTAATGTGGGTCTTTCCATCTTCAGAGTAGGATCTGCAGCTCAAATTAAAGCCATGAAACAAGTTGCTGACAAATCAAAATTGGAATTGACTCAATTTGCCGAATTAGAGGCCTTTGCGCAATTCATTTTTTATCTTGATAAAACTACTCATAATCAACTGGCAAGAGATCAACGATTACGTGAGTTGCTTAAACAATCCCAATCAACCCCTCTCACGGTAGAAGAACAAATAATGACTATTTATACCAGAACTAATGGTTATCTTGATTCATTAGAAATTAGACAAGTAAGGAAATTTCTCATTGAGTTACGTACTTATGTAAAAACAAATAAACCTCGGTTTCAAAAAATAATATCTTCCACAAAAACATTCACCAATAAAGCGGAAACCCTTTTGAAAGAAACTATTCAGAAACATCTGGAACATTTCTACTTCAAGACCAAGTATAAAGTAAAACAAAGTATAAATCAATTTTAGAACTTTAAAATGTTATAACTTAAATATGAAATAATTTCATTCTTTTCATTTATTAGGTAGAATATATATGATTTCTATAAACTACTCAACATAAATATATATAAATATATTAAAAAAAGTAGATAATATTTCTAGAAATATATATCAATATTAAAATAAAAATATCATTTTTATTCATAAAGGTAAGACAAATATTTTATAATCTCAAGAGTTAATATCATCAATCTCATAACCATGTCGATATTTCTTTTACATCGAGTAGTGTGTTTAGCATTGGCCAAATCATTAGAGATGTACGAAAGTTTTTTAGTGTACAAAACATAAGCATAATTTAAACAATAATTGACTTATATATCCTTTTAAGATCATAGATTCAAATCCTCATACTTTAATCGTAGTAGCAATAAAAAAAAAGGGTTTCATAGTGGAACAGTTGCTGTGACCGTAACATGTCTTGGGTCAGTTAGCCTTGATTTCACATTCACAAATCCAACTTCTCTCATTCTTCCTTCCACATCAGTGAGATGATATTCATCTACGTATGGCTCTACGCTCTTCAGTAATGTGTATATGATTGGAGATAATTCCTATAATGGCATCGTAAATTAATAGACATTTTAGCAAAATTTTCATTATTAAAGCTAATTAATGTCAATTTTATGGAATAAAGGGAAACCAATAATATATACCTGAGTAATCTTTGATTTGGGCTGCATAAGAAAATTCCAAATGTAATATTACATTCGTTACATACTACAATATACCATACTAGATGAGGATATTTGTTTATTTATTATCCGTTTAAAATACCATTTTGGTCCTTGTAATTTAAAAATTGTTCAATTTTAGTCTCTGTAATTTCAAATGTTCAATTTTTGTACTTAAACTTTTAATAAACCTTAAATTTAGTCCCTCAAAGTTAATTTTTATTGAAGTTGATTAAATAAACATAATAATTTTCATCTAAAGAAACAAAATATGTGAATATATTTTGAAAATTTAGAGTGAGAATGCTAATAAAAATAAAGTAATGAAAAATCCATAATAAACTAGTAGTAGAGACTAAATTTAAGATTTATCGAAAGTATATGAACTAAAATTAGATATTTGAAACTCCAAAATATAAGAACCAAAAGGATATTTTAACTCTATCTTTTTAAAGTTCTTCTAAGACATACATGTATGCATAATGGTCAACTTACCGCATTGTCAATAATGATAATTGTGCCACCAGGTCAAAGAAGTCGAAATGATTCCTTGGGCAATTTAACAATTATTCTTTGAAGACATTCGTGAAACTAAAATATCATAGATCAGTGTGTTAGAGATTCATAGTGTATAAGTGATCAAGACATACAATTATCTTAATTGATACGAAACATTTTGCATGATACCAAAAATAACGTTACGAGAGTTTATGTCTAAAAGTGTGAACAACATCATACTTGTTATCCTTATCAATAAGCAAAATTCTTGACATAATTGGATTACATAAAATAATCTTAAATGAAGAGGAACTTGTTGCCAGATGAGCAATGGAAAGTAGGTAAAATGATCTTGAAGGAAAGCTAGTATGTTCCCCATTTTCATGTAACCATCTTATTGGATTCTTTCTTGGATGGGCTCTTTTGTTTTCATTGTGTTCAGCCACAGCAAGGAAGTAAGGAGACAAATCTAATCCCTATACCAAATGAATATTAAAGATCAAACATGAACACAAAACTAAAACATCATAACAATCTCTAATCAAACTTCAGCAAGCTTCTTTTTTTTGAAAAATGTCGATTGATTATTGTAATTTTAGAGTTATGTCAATTAAAATCTCAAACTAATAATTGTATTATGATTAAAGAAAACAAAATAAAGTTACTTACAATCGTTTTAGCCGAAGGAAACTTGTCGGCCAGATATGTTGTGCTTAAACCTATAGAACACCCAATGTCTAGAATGTCTAGAATAGGATTGTTTGAAGAATACTTCATATGATGCTCATCAATTCGTTGAAGCCAATTTCCAAATACAACTTCCTTTGCTTCATCTAAACAAGAGGCATTGGGAACTACTCGCATAACCATTGACATTGTTGCAGCCTCTACTTCTGTTGCAGCCTACAAGAGAAACACAGAATTTTGACATATTAATAAAACATTCAGGGATTATTTGGTCTGTCGATTTCATAAGTCAGTGTTAAATAACACAATTTTACCAACTTTAATAGTGTTCACTATTGAAGTTTGCACATTTATTGAAGAATTTTATTTTCGCTTCTCTCTCTTCTGTACATTTATCAAGGAACTCCATGTTCGCAACCCCTACACCTCCAACAAAGATGTCCTAATTCCAAAATATTAATATTGAAATAGGGAAAGAGATAACACAAGGAGTTTACGTGGAAAACCCTAATTCAGGGAAGAAAAACCACGATAGAAAAGAACTTATTATTTTATGTCACTTTACAATAGACCCAACCCTAGATATAAATAGAATAATGTGAAACCCTAATTTAGAAAATATAGTAAAAAGACAAAATTGCCCTTAGGGCTAATTTAACATATTTCAACACTCCCCCTCAAGTTGGGGCATAGATATCAGCAAGGCCCAACTTGCTAATATAAGCTTCAAACGTCTGTCTTGATAACCCTTTCGTAAAGACATTGACGATCTGCTGGACTGAAGGTACATAGGGAATACAAATAGATCCGTGGTCTAACTTTTCTTTAATAAAGTGCCTATCAATTTCAACGTGTTTGGTTCTATCATGTTGTACGGGATTGTTTGCAATACTGATGGCAGCCTTATTATCACAATACAGCTTCATAGGCCCAGGATTACTCTCGTGAAGATCAGATAAAACTTTCTGCAACCAGATTTCTTCACACACTCCCAGATTCATAGCTCTGTACTCTGCCTCAACACTACTTCTGGCCACTACACCCTGTTTTTTACTCCGCCAAGTTACCAAGTTTCCCCATAAAAAGGTACAGTACCCTGAGGTTGACCTTCTATCAGTCACAGATCCGGCCCAATCTGAGTCAGTATATGCCTCGATGCTTTGTGTGTCATGTTTCCTGAATACCAAGCCCTTCCCAGGAGTGGACTTTAAATATCTCAAAATTCGAGTCACAGCTTCCATGTGCTCCTCATATGGACTCTGCATGAACTGACTTACTACATTTACAGCATAGGAGATGTCGGGTCTAGTATGAGACAAGTAAATCAGTTTTCCTACTAGACGTTGATACCTCTCCTTATTCACAGGGACTCCTTCCAAAACATTTTTCAGTTTGCTATTGACCTCAATAGGGGTGTCAATAGGTTTGCATCCGGTCATTCCTGTTTCCTTTAACAAGTCCATAGTGTACTTCCGCTGAGAAACAGATATTCCTGCTTTCGATCTTGCCACTTCCATCCCTAGAAAATACCTCAAACTACCAAGATCCTTAATTTCAAATTCACTCGCCATCCTTTGTTTTAGCTTAGTAATTTCTACTGTATCATCCCCTGATAGGATGATGTCATCAACATACACTACCAACACAGCAATCTTTCCTAAAGGTGATTTTTTGGTAAACAAGGTATGATCAGAATGTCCCTGAACAAACCCTTGGGACTTAACAAACACGGTGAATCTGTCAAACCATGCCCTAGGAGACTGCTTCAACCCATATAAAGACTTCCTGAGTTTGCAAACATGATTTCCAAACTTAGCTTCAAAACCTGGAGGTGGACTCATATAAACTTCCTCTTCCAACTCACCATTTAGAAATGCGTTCTTTACATCTAGTTGATGTAGGGGCCAATCTTTATTCACAGCGACAGACAGAAGAACACGAATCGTGTTTAACTTAGCTACTGGAGAAAAAGTTTCTGAATAATCAATTCCATACGTCTGAGTGAATCCTTTAGCAACTAACCTGGCTTTATATCTTTCAAGTGTTCCGTCAGACTTATACTTCACTGTGAACACCCATTTGCAACCAACTGTTTTGTGGCCTCTAGGGAGAGCTACCAACTCCCAAGTCTTATTTGCCTCAAGAGCTCTCATTTCCTCTATTACTGCTGCTTTCCATTCGGGAACTTCCATGGCCGTATGTACACTGGTAGGTATTGTTAGAGCATCTAGCTGAGTAGTAAAAGCCTTAAAAACAGGAGATAAGTTATTATAGGTCAAAAAACTATGCAAAGGATATTTTGTACATGACCTGGTTCCCTTTCTTAGAGCAATTGGCATATCCAGGGTGTTATCATAGTTGTCAGTTTTCGTCTGTCTCTCTTCAGTATCAGACTTTTGAGACAATTCTGCATCCTCTTGAGGATTATTAAGCATCTCATCCTTTCCTGACATTTCAACCTTCTCTGAGCTCATTTCGTCACTTTCTATGTTCCCAGACTTTTCTTCAAGACTCTCCTTTGAGACAACGGGATCTTGAACTTGTGCTGGTTCTGACGCTTGGACACTTTCCGATGGAACATCAGAGGTTTCCTGAATTTCCTTTCTGAGATTCCTCCTATAATACGTTATCCAGGGCACTTGTTTAGTAGGAAGAACCGACACAGGAACAACAGGAGCCGAATTAGGTTCAAGACTAGGTAGACTAGGTCCAGGAATATTGGGACTAAGCTCAGATTCAGGAATATCTGGACTAGGCTCAAGGTTGAGGCTAATGGGTATGGAATACGTGGAATTGTTAGTCTCTTCATTCGTGGTCTCCCTCTGAAGATGACTAACGGGAAAGAACGGTTTGTCTTCAAGGAACGTGACATCCATAGTAACAAAATATTTTCTGGAAGATGGATGGAAGCATTTATAGCCTCGCTGATGAAGTGGATACCCGACAAACACACATGTTTTAGCTCGTGGAGCAAACTTAGTCCGATGTGGACCATGAGTATGGACAAAGGCTGTACACCCAAACACACGAAGAGGAACCTCAGGAATAAGACGGGTAGACTGATAGGACTCTTTGAAGCACTCAAGAGGGGTTTGAAACTTTAGGACTCGAGAAGGCATTCTATTAATTAGATGAGCTGCGGTAAGAATCGCATCTCCCCACAGGTACGAAAGAAGAGATGCTGGAATTATCAAGGAACGAGCCACTTCAATAAGATGGCGATTTTTCCGTTCAGCTACCCCATTTTGTTGTGGAGTATATGCACACGAGTTTTGATGTATGATCCCTTTTGACACTAGGAATTCCTGGAAGGTGTGGTTGACAAACTCACGACCATTGTCACTTCGGAGAATGTCAATCTTTGTGTTAAACTGTGTTAATACAGTGGTATAGAACTGTTTGAAGGTAGATAAAACCTCGGACTTATCAGCAAGAAGATATACCCATGTAAGTCAGGTATGATCATCAATGAAAGTTACAAACCACCGTTTACCAGACAGGGTATTGATGTTCGAGGGACCCCTGACATCACTGTGAACCAGGTGGAAAGGCTGGGTAGGCTTATAGGGCTGAGAAACAAATGACACGCGATGTTGTTTAGCACGTATACAGACATCACAAGATAATGAAGAGACATTCACATTATGGAATAAATGAGGAAACAAATATCGCATATATTGAAAACTAGGATGTCCAAGACGAAAATGCCACAATAAATAATCTGTTTCAGATATAGCAAAAGAAGATAACAGGCTAGTCCTAAACAAGCTTCTGGAGGAAGCATCCGTAGAAAGGAAATATAGGCCTCTGTCATATCGGGCAGTGCCAATCGTCCTCCCCGAGCTCAAGTCCTGAAACAAAGCAGTATCTGGTGAGAAGACAACTCTACAGTTCAAATCTTTTGTATTTTGCTTATTGATAATAAATTGTAAGAGATTTTGGGCACATGTAAGACATTTTGCAGGGTTAATCCATGAAATGGTGATAGTCTGCCTTTTCCAGCAACAGGAGCGAAGGACCCATCCGCAATTCGAATCCTCTCATTTCCAGCACTTGGATAGTATGAGAGAAATCGGTCGGATGAGCCAGTCAAGTGATCGGTTGCTCCTGAATCTAGAATCCATAACTCATTCCCCTCAGCAAGGAAACTCAAGGATTGAGGATTACCTGATTGAGCAACTGTTCCGATTCCTACGGTACCTGAATCCCCAGGATTAGTCACTGGAAACTGTGTTTGAGGTTGTGCAGTCCCCTCAACTGATTCACCCACTAGAGCACGCCCAGATCTCGACTTGTCATTCGGAGGGCGACGTTTACCATTTGGAGGGCGACCATGCAATTTCCAGCACTAATCCTTCGTATGCCACTGTTTTTTACAATGCTCACAAACTGGGGGTGTTTTACTATTCTGCTTGTCACCATCAGCTCCAGTGGACTTTACCCTGAAGGCAGCTGACTCTGTAGTGATAACACTTGGCCCATTCATTGCACTTGATCTATCTTCTTCCAATCTAACTTCTGAACATACCTCCATGAGAGACGGAATTGGTTTCTGCCCTAGTATTCTACTCCGAACTGTATCAAATTTGGGGTGTAGCCCGGCAAGAAAATCATACACACGCTCAACCTCTTCTATCTTGGAGTACTGAATTCCATCTTGTGGACAGGTCCAGATGATCTCCCGACATAGATCCATTTCTTGCCATAACAACGACAACTTGCTGAAGTATGATGTTACATCCATGCTCCCCTGTTTGCATTCGTGAACCTGTTTACGTAGAGTATACAGGCGGGATGCGTTCTGACGCCTCGAATATAACCTTCGGACTGCATCCCAAATATCCCGGGCAGTGGCTGAATAGAGTAAGGGTTTCCCGATTTGTGGTTCCATACTACTAATTAACATTGAGCGGAGCAAAGAATCCTCAGCCTTCCAGACACGCTCTTGGGGATCACCAGGATTCGGTCGTGGTATCTCTCCAGTTAAATATCCAAACTTATGGCGTCCCTCAAGAACCATTTTAATGGTTTGGGACCAAGAGAAGTAATTTTGCCCATTCAACTTCTCTCCCGTGATCATTCCTGCAGAATTTCCAATTATTCCAGATAAAAGATTAGAAGTTGGATTAGGAAACATTGATACCGGATTTTCTGAATACATCGGGGAAGAATCATGGCCATTCAATCGGGCTCCCAGGGCGACCATCTGTTGCTGAAGACTCGTTAATTGTTGTTGGAGTTCCCCATGAGATTCAGATATGGAATTTTTCTGTCTAAATGCCATGGGATTTTCTTCAATGGATTCACCCATTCGAAACTGGGGCTGAACTGGATATACTTGAGGAAGAAACTGTCCACCATGATGCTGTGACGACGCTACTGCCGGAAGTCCACCAGCAGCAGAGTTCGGCAACCCGTGATCGGCGCTGCTCCCAGACTGCTGTGATGGTGGGTAACGGATGAACGGCTCGGCGATCTGCTGTGCAGCGGAAGAAGTCGCGCCGATCTGACCCGACCCGACAGCTGGAACACGCTCATGGGAAGAGATCGCGCCGATCTGACTCGACCCGACAACTGAAACATACCCATAATCGTCTGGTGAAGACGCGATTCTGTGCGACGCCGAGATGCCTACCGGCTGTAGACCGATCTGACTCGACCCGGCAACTGGAACGTACCCATAATCGTCTGGTGAAGACGCGATTCTGTGCGACGCCGAGATGCCTACCGACTGTAGACCGATTGCGTGCGCCGGCTGGAGAACGTTTGAGGCTGAGATGGTTGTGAGCGACGCTGAGGATCCGATTGGTTGTGACCCGATTGCGTGCGTCGGCTGTTCGGCTGGAGGATTCCGATCGATGATGTTTAGCTGGAACGGCTGAGACTGGAGGCTAATCGGCTAGCCAGCTGGAGCAATTCCACCACCTGGGATGATAGTTCGGAGATATCGGTCAACCGCTGCTTGAATCACAGTCTCATTATTCAGCGTACCTTCACCTACTAAGTTTGACGACTGAGTTTCTTCTACCGGGGCTAGGGTTTCATCACCTTGCTCTGATACCATATTGAAATAGGGAAAGAGATAATACAAGGAGTTTACGTGGAAAACCCTAATTTAGGGAAGAAAAACCACGATAAAAAAGAACTTATTATTTTATGTCACTTTACAATAGACCCAACCCTAGATATAAATAGAATAATGTGAAACCCTAATTTAGCAAATATAGTAAAAAGACAAAATTGCCCTTCGGGCTAATTTAACATATTTCAACAATTAACTCTAAACTTCAAAACTCAGCGCTCATAAACCACCCTCCTTAGGTTTAAAGAATATGGAGAAGATCAGTATGACTCTCTGACACCATAGTTTTTTCAGCAAAAGAAATGTGCCAAAGAGTATGAATGAAGGAGACCTTCCCATAACTATGAGTTGAAGACTTGACGTCATTAGCGTCGAATGTCAACATGTCAATCATCTTGTTATTCAACACCTCCAAACAATCAGACTCCACGATCATATGCTCGTTCAATAACGAGTGAGCATATTGTTGGGGTTTTGACAAAATATTAGAAGTGCAGTTTGTTCCATATCGATTAAAGTGAAGAATGGGGATGGATTCCAAACATATAAAAGGAGCCTATACCTCCAACTTCGAGTTGTCCCAGTTAGAAACACTTAGATTCCTTTTGTATTCTCTAGTTGGAGAGTGGAAAAAATGTGGAGTAGTATAGACTTTTGAAAGAGTGCTTTTGTAATTGGGATTGGGAAGAGAATTGTTCTATGTGATTGTAACAAATTTTCACATGGTAGATTTCTTCTTGGTGGGCTGTGATTTTTCTTCGAGGTGGGAGTTTTCCACTATTTCTAGTTTTATCGTTTTCTTTTAATTTCTCACTTATTCTTGGAGTAGAAGTGAGAAATATTTTCCAACACATACAGACAAGCCTTCAAAAATAGCCTTAGTTTCGAGAATCTTAATTTCAAAACAATGAGAAATTGCCTTCAATCTCACTCGTCAAATACACCTAAGATAATTTTGGGTGATATATTCATTTTTTTCAAGCATTTGGTGTGACTAATCAGATGGACGAAGAAAAAATAGTTGCAACCTAGGTAGCAGCTTTATTACCCTAGAATTAATGTCCAAGTAGTGAGTACTTACAAGCCACGAGAGATGACCCTCATCATATGCATGAAAAGGCTTTAGGTAATCTGTTAAAAAAAAAGAAGACTAAAAATATGACATTGGTTAAAAATGAAAATTAAATATGCAAGACTACAATGATAGAACATCCTAGAATAAATCAAAACCTTGTAATGTGTTGTGGGGATGATGTTATGCAATTAATTTATGAAATTAAAATTAAAAGAAATTACATGATAATTTATGAAATTCGAATTAAATGCAAAGGGAAGAAATTAGGAATTACAATCAGGGTAGATAATGCAGGGATTTCGAACTTTCTCCAACTAACTTCTTCACACTCCAAAATCTCTGACCTCATTTTTTGCCATGGAATATTATTCCCTGCTGCCTTACTGTTCCAAAAATTAGGTAAATTAGTTCAAATTATAAATTTTGGTAATTAAGTAAATTAAACCGCATTTGAGTATGATATCATACTCAAATCATCATTTGTCAAAATGAACGTAGCTCAATTCATGACATCGTTATATATAGTGTTTTGTTAATTAACTATAGTGTTTTGCCAAAGGGTTGTGTTAATTGACTATAGTGTTTTGCCTTTTATTAAAGATAAAAGAAGTAATATTAAACTTTAGTTTTTGTGGAAAATGAAAGATGAAGATTAAAGGTATAAATCTAAAGAAAGCAAATTAATGCAAATTTGTAATAATCTAATTCAAAATAATAATAATAAAGATAGAGAGACCTGATCATGAGTTGTCTGGCGGCGAGCTTAAGAATGGCGAAGAAAGGTTTGACAGAAATGATGCCGCCGACAAGACGAGACAGAAGACTATTTCCCGACCACTTCGGATGCTCCAAATTTCCCTCTTCGTACAACGTTCTCAATTCCGACCTCGCCATAATCCGACTAAGCTTAATAATGGGCTTCCTTTTGTTTCCATTGCCGGAGATTACGCCGAGTTGGTGACCCTGACTCGGTGCTCCCAATGATAATGCCATCATTATAGCCTGCGCCCCGCTGAGTCAAAACTCTTCAAATCGCCTTCTGTAACCCCTGATTTTGATCTAATTTTCTACAATATCTGTTTCTTTTTTCTTTCCTCTCTCTTTTTATAACTTTGATGTAAAATCCCATTTAACCACTAATCGATATTCTGCCTTCTTCTTGTCCCCCAAAAGACTTTATTTATTTATTTATTTATTTTTTATTTTTTAAATTTCCTTTAAAAAATATCTTTTTTTAAATGAAAATACACCTCGAGATATGGGTTAAGTTGTATTTCAATAATGCCACAATATTTGAGGATTGAGTTTAATACCACTTTGATAGTAAGTTCTTCCATCCAAACTCTACTTATCAAATAAAATAGACCCAATCTAACGGTTCAAGTTATACTTCATTTATTTTAAAAAATCATGAAATAACTCAATTTAAAAATAAATATATGCATATTTAATTGAGTGTTAAGTAATAAACATCGTTTTTAAAACTAATGATAAATTTATAGGTTCGAAATGCAACTATACGGATTTGGCCTTGTTAATCAAATTCTTCGAGATATATAGTTTTTTTGGACACCCCTAATCATTCTATCTAATTTTTTATTATAGAAAATTATAATAAATGTCTACCTAAATATCCAATATTGAGAAATGCTAGATTACTAATAATATTGTAAAAATACCTACCAATTTTTTAGGGGAGGAGAGTGAAGATTTCTTTTTTCAGTAATATCCCTCTATACCTATTTATTTACAGATATACTATCACAACATAAATACAATTTTTTCAGTTAGAAGTAATAAATTTTCGAGAATAGTTGAATAATATATATCCTCTAAAACCCAAAGCCAACTAAATATTGCAAATTGTGATTGGATGTCATGTGGTAAAATTATTGAGTTTGAAACTTAGAGACCTAAATGCAACTTAATCCAAATCTCAAACACCAAAATTATAATTTCTCTGGGTCAACTATTCAATCAAATGAGATTGAGCATGTTTCCCATCTCTTCTCGAGAAACAAGTGGGCTATTTCTTTGCAAAATTGTGGGATAGGGCTAAGCGGAGCGAAAAGGGTTTTCCATGAGATGGGAAATGAAAACTATTAGCCCCACACGAGGTTTGTGAATAAGTGATTGTCTGATAATGAGCAAGGCCCCTTTTTCTCAGAAAGAAGAATAGGAACGAAAAAAAAAAAAAAATCCTAGAGAAATTGCTATATCCTCTATTCAAAGGAGAGAAATGAGTCTGGATATTCTGATAGTTCCGAAGAATTCCATATTCCAAGTTACGATCGGATCTATTCATTAAAAAGAATCGATTCAATACATTTCTTATGTACCCATAGGTAATTGCTCCATAGATCCTATATCTATCTATATGAAGAAGAAATCATGTAACGAAGGGGGTTCTTATTTGTACAAATGGTACTTCGAACTTGGAACGAGCATGAAGAAATTAAACTATAAATTTAAGTATTCAACTTTTAATCTTGCATCTAAATACTTTTGATATATTCAAAGTTTTTAAAATTAATTAGTATATTTGATATAAAATTAAATCATATTATATATATGTAAATATAGATTATAAATCTTTAGAGATTACAAATCCTCGAAAGAAAACATAGGACCACCAAATTGAATCTCAACTCATATATAGATATGCTTGTGACCAAGAGATCTATGTGCGAATATTCTACTCTTATTACAAAAGCAAAAAAAGACTTAAAAGAATGTATACCACGAGTTAGGGAAATAAAAAACCGACCATTTGAAACCATAAATAAATATAAAAAAGTATATAAAAAAACCGTACTATTACTATCAGAATGAATACATAAATAAAGAAAATTTTTTAAAAAGAAAATGAACGAAGAAAAAATAAAACTCACTCGTAATTTGGCAAATTAAAAAAAAAAAAAAAAAGTTAGTTTAGACAAAATAAAAAGTGTTTCTGAAAAGATTGAAATTATTGTTAATTATTTAACAATAAAAAATTAAAATTGGAAACTTCTTTTTTCGAATGATAAAACAAAAATTAGTCCCAATTTTTTTTCTATTAAAAAAAAAGATGATTTGAATCCTGAATTCAAATAGAAGATTGGTATCTTAGTGAAAGTTCTTCAAGACATATTTTATGGTAATTATTGGTATCTGTTATATTTTAAATAAACTCCAATTACTACAGATATATATTAATTATTATAATTATATTTTTCCAGGAAACCCTTGCCTAGTTACATAATTCGTCTCAAATCTGGAATTGATATGATATGATATGATTTTTTTTTTTGGGCAAGATACAACTTTGATGTTAGTTAACAAGTAGCATAAAAATTAATGGACAAGATCTTTTTTGAGATATTGATCACCATGTTTTCTTTCACATTATTTTATTTCATTTTCTTTAGTGCAGTAATTTTAAATGTGTTAATTTTTTTAATGACGCCAAATTTTCACAAATTTTGTTTTAAGTTATACAATAAACCTAAGAATTCAGTGAACATAAAGTATTGCAAATAAATTATACTAAAAAAAAAAAGTGCAATATATCATCTTCCTCACAACGTCTACTAAAAAAATTAAGAGCGACACTTGAAAAAAAAATTGTAATTAAGGGTAACATTTAGATGTAGCAGCTCAAATTGCACTCAATGCAACTTCTTCAATTATAAAGGAATAAAATATTTTTTTTAAAAAAATTTGTAATGTAGCAACTTGTAATTGGACATGTGGGTAAACTGCACAAATATGAGTACGGATGCACCTAAGTATTTCAATGATTTATAACACTTTCAATTATACTATTTTTCGCTAATGGATGCTAAACTTAGTTGAAGTTCCCTTTTCATTTTTGTATATGTAATGAGTTTGGAAAAATAAAAATGTAATTATTTTAAATGACAAAATTGCTGGAAATATTTTTAAATATAACAAAATATTATTGTCTATCAATGATAAATAATGATAGACATCTATCAGTATCTATTAGTGATAGATGATAAATAGTTTATTAATGTCTATCAATGATAGACAGTGAGATTTTGCTATATTTGTAAGTAATTTGATTTATTTTACTATTTGAATACAACCAAAAATAAAACAAGAGGAATAGGCAATATACCATAAATTACAAATTATATAATAGGATTTGATATTTCAACTTTTGATCTAGTTGGTAAAAGGTACTATACTTTACCAATTGAGCTATGTAGTGTGACCGAGACGTAGTGTGTCTAAGTATGAAACATGAGAAAGGAAAATAACCTCTAGTCTCTAGTGTAATTGTACATTGTCAACAAGTAATATTATGAAATACTCCAAGTATTGTACCTAAGGGAACACATGTAACAAAATTTCTATGAATAAACAAGATTTTTCTCCAAGTATGAAATCAAAGATAACCATAAAATAATTTGAGGGATGGTTGTATTTAAATAAAAGGTAATGAAAATAAAGGAGGGATTCAAATATTTGTATACCTTTGGTTCGAGAATGTTTATCTTTTATGTAATTGCAATTTTGATTCAAATTTAAACATGATGAATTGGATATAATACCTATTCGACCTTTTATGAAATATCTTTAAGAATCTACATTAAACCTATATGTATATGGTTAATGCAAACATAGATAAATAAGAGCACAATACAAGGTCCTAAAGATTTTACCCTATGTCTAGGGTAAAAGACAAAGGCCTATGTCTAAGCACTTTTTCTAGATTGTTTTTAAGAAATCCAAGCTTTACTTAAGATTTTCAATATTAAATTCAACTTATACTAATCTAGTTGATAAATTTAAGACTAATAATGAAAATAAACTCAATAAAAGTAATCATGATATGAAGATGAGCCAAGTTACTTTTTATGTTAAAGATTTATTCTCCTCCTTGGAGATATTTATATATTTGAATCCCAAAGAAGGGTTTTACTCATGATTAAATAAAAGAAAGCAATAAAGAAAGAGAAAAAATATTAAAAAGCAAGGAGAAAGAAGGTTGAAAATATCAATGAAGAACTTGTATTAAACTAAGAGAATGAAAATACAAAACTAGAAATTGTAGTTAACTTGTAGAAAACAATTCAAATTAATCCAAATTTAAACGATTCTTGTTTTATCCTTAGTAAGCTAGCAATGGAACCTAATGAATCTACAGATTAGAAGCTCCAATGATACGAGATTAATTAATTAAACTCTTTAATTAAATGAATCAAAATCCATTAACTGCAGACCACTCCATTAAAGAACTGCTGTTGTACTCTTCGTACTGTAGATATATTTTTGTATATCCACAAATATAACCAATCAATAGTAAGTTGACCCTTCATGAATTGCTTGTAATTACAGTTGGATCAAATTACCGTTTTACCCTTGTAATTACATCTAACTCCATAAGTCCCACTAATTATTGAACAACCTGTTTATTGTTCTATTATAAACAAAAATCATCTTGGACTAATGAGAGGGAGAGACCCCATCGTTTAAGACCTGGAGTCAGTGTTTAAGGGAGTAATTCATCTACTTACCCTAAAAATGAGAAGGAGTGAATTTAATCTTGTGTAGTTATGTTCCTAGCTTCCTACTCGGACAAATCCCTAAAATGATAGGCTTATTGAGTCGGTGAGTTGGGC
Organism: Benincasa hispida; assembly: GCF_027475165.1. Classification (NCBI taxonomy): domain Eukaryota; kingdom Viridiplantae; phylum Streptophyta; class Magnoliopsida; order Cucurbitales; family Cucurbitaceae; genus Benincasa; species Benincasa hispida. The sequence goes on from NC_143487.1 coordinate 21,272,864, forward strand.
CACTCTCACCCATACAGATCAAAGGGACTGTTCTCTTAGACAGAAGTTCATAACTCACTCCAGATTGAGGTCAAGTCACTTATGATCATCCTACAAAATGCTAATCTCTTCAGTCAACGGTATTATAAAGAGAGATTAATCATCTTACGGTCTGGTCTCATACAAACTCTTTGTATAGGATACCTCCACTCACATGTCTCCTGAACGATTTAGATCAAATCGTTTGTAATAGTTATAATTCTTGTAACAATTATAAAGTGGGTTGTATCTGTAATGTCACTAGGATAAGACACCCAATTTTATCTATATACTGCAGACCTTTTAGGTTATTACTTGAACATGATCCACCTTTATGTTTACTACATACTGTTCAAGTTACATAAAATAACCTTGGATCTTTCTTTATGGATAATTGTATATATAAAATAATCAACTATTATTTCAATAACTTATTAACTACGAGGCTTTAGGGCACACTCAACAATCTCTCATTTGCACTAAAGTTGGTGAGCCATGAGCCAATGAGACATGTATCCTAGGGCATATTGTATACCTAACATGCTCTCCCACTTGCCATAGCGCATTGGAGACATGGCTCGTAGTCCTAGACATTCTAGAAGATTCTCTGACACTTTAGCCTAGAGAATCCTGTTATACAATTCAAACTGTTATGTCAACAAATACTATCTGGTCACAACCATGATGTCTCTTTCAATCTGTTATTATTCCTACGACTTGGTGTTATCATCCTCACATTCAGGCCTTATACCACACTATCGCAAAAAGTAGATAGACTAATTCATATTTGAAACAACTTCCAAATATTTAAGGATACATCATGATTATGCAAATTATTGCTTCACAAGCAAAAATATTACCTAGTAGTCCAATTTACACCACTTAGGATACAATATAGATTTCTCTAAATCCTTATGAGAAAGTATATCTCGTAAAAAATTAAATCTTACACTTTATACACCAACATCTAATTATACATAAGTTTTAATTTTTAAACTCAATGGCCATACCATTTATTTAACCGATATAACTAACCAATTATATATTAAATATTAATTAAGTTCCGTGTAAGAATTACATCCCCTCAACACTTGAGGTGTCTTAGGAAACTTTTCCATAGACATATCAACTTCACTTTAGAATGATACACTATCATTCCATCTGAAGCTATTGCATCGAACACTCAACAACAACTTTGTAAATGTAAGATGTATGAGACAAACTTAACATCATGTTCTCAACATCTCTATGTGGACATTTAATATACAATATCACTTCAAATCAACTATTTAAAATTGGTTAAATAGTCAAACTTTCATACTTATTTTTACTTCATTCATAATGAATAAATATCAATATAAAATAGATATACCCACTTTTCATTTTCTTGTTTGTAGAAGAACATTACCATTGTTCAAAGTCATGGGTTATGATACTATATCTGAAGAAATTGAATTTCTCGCAGAAGCGTGTGAATGTCGTGCCATTGATAGTCAATTTTGAAAAACTCAAAATATAGATAAATAAAACAGAGAAACCAAGATAAACATTCAATCTTAGAACATTCTTCTATAGAGGAGAAAGAGAGAAGAGAAAATACTGACACTTGAAGACCTCTTATTTACATATTTCCTCTCCACTTGAGATCACAAACATTTCTCTGTACGAACGGTAAAACCACAAGACACTACTACTTGGAGTTCTCACTATTCTTAGGCAAGGAACGAGATGGTGAGATCTCTTTTGTATTTTGGAATAGGAGAGGGAATTGCAAAGTGATTAAGAGAATTTTGTTGCATGAGAGAGATCCAAATTTTTACTCACATATCCTATTTCTCTCATTTGTATTTTGAATCAAAGATAATGAGGATGAGGGATAGGAGTTATCATAACTCCCCACCCACGTGAAATCAATAACTCCCTTGTAATGAGGAGTTAATAAAAACAAAAAAAAATTATTATTTTAAATGGTTATATCCATGAACATAGAAATATATCTACAATGCAAAGAGTGCACCTATGGGTCTTTAATGAAGTGACCTGTTGATAACTTATAGAAATACAAGTTAATGTATCTTTTTATTTGGGATAATTAGGAAAACATAGAGGAAAATACATTAACTTAATATGAACGTAGATAATCATACTTTGCATTCATGTATTTACAAAACTCATTATTTTGAAAATTATAAAATATAATATCTTTGAACACGTGATCTGAATGAAATGAAGAAAAAACAAAGGAAACAAAAACTATAGCCATGAACACATAGAAAGAGATCAGATCGACACCAAATCTTGCATGCAAAGAACCACGCATTGGGCATAAAACATAAAAAGAGATAACGACAAATGTGTGGGTGGTGGATGTCAAATCAAAATGCAAGTTGGTAGCTGATTTGAGACAGTTGCAATAGAACTAATGAACTTGTGTAACGAGCAGTGACGTAGCAAGGCATAAAATTAAATACAAGGTATCAGTACATCATTAGAAAGAGGCAATGAAGCTTCCTTTTGATTCCTATAAATAGCCTATTAGAAAATTGTTCAAGTATGAGACTTCCCATCGAGAGATTAGTTGAAGCTTTGCCTGAATTCCACCCCAAATCTACCATTGCCACCAATCTTTCAAGCTTTTCGTTGAGGAATTCTGAGTGAAAACTCAACCTTCTTCTCTGAAAAAGGAAAGAGAGCTTCACCATCTCATTACAACCGCCATTGAAGCAACCACCATACAAGCCAAAAGAAACAAGAGATTGCGACCGATGGCTTAACACTTTCAATCTCCACCCCTTATTACATTTTTCTTGTCATTTATATTTGTATTGAGTTATTTGAGATTTAAAAACTCACTACTCTTAATATAAAAATGATGTCCTCCATATTTTATCCATTCATGTCTTAACTTTCTTTTATCATGAGCATCTATGTTTTTAATAGGTTAAAGAAGTTAAATTAACATTTTTACTAAGTTTTGCATAAGTTAAAGTTCATCTTATTTAATGTGTGCATATTATATTGCTTAAATCTAACCGAGAGATTGATTTAAGTAAAAATAATTAACTATTTGAGAGAGTAATGATTGTGGATCTCATTAAACAAGAAAAGAAGTAACTTTAGAAATAAAGTTAACGTTTTGTCTTAAATTAACTCAAAACATGCATCCTAGAGATAGGAAACTTTGGTTTAAAAACACTGAGATGGGAGTTCTTTATTTTAAAAGTTAATGACATGAACGCATAACTCATACATTACATAGGAAAATATTAGTAAACCTTTCTCAACCCTGTTTTATCAATTAATCTTTCCTTCACTTCCATGCAAGCTGTTTAAATTGTGTTTGTAATCATCATTTCCACTTCCATAATCATTCGACACATAATCATTCACTACTCACATCATTTACCATCATCCATTTCCACCACACTTGTACTTAGTCTATTGGTTAGCTATATAAAACATTCTCGATGCATAATTGAAAATTCATCACGTTAAGATCAAATATTAAGCTCAAACACATCTTGATCGATAGTCCTCGTGTTCGACTCTGTACTCACCAGGACTCTATTTAGGCTTATACTTGGGTCTTTCACTTAGAAATTAAGGCACAACATAAGGCTATAATTCATTCATCCATAATTGAACGCAACACCTACAATCAATGAATATTGATTAATTTAATTAAAGAGTTTAATAAAATTCCTGACTAATCTGGAAGTTGTTCCAGACATGTCTAGGCCCATCATATTATGATAATAGTAGTGTTGTGGTGAACTCCAGGGCGCCTAGGAGTCACAAGCGTGATAAACATATAGAGCGGAAGTATCATCTCATCTGCGAGATAGTGCATTAAGGGGACGTGATAGTCATAAAGATCGCTTCAGAGCACAACGTTGCTGACCCGTTTACGAAGGTTCTCACGGCTACAGTTTTTTAGGGTCACCTTTAAAGCATGGGTCTACGAGACCGCCCGTGGCTGGACTAGGGCAAGTGGGAGATTTTTGTACTAGGCCTTAGTGCCCTAGTTTATTGTTTTGTACTTGTTGTTATCTTGTACACCCACTCGCTTTAGGACAAGTGGGAGATTGTTGGGGTTGATGCCCTAAATCTCATAGGGTCCTGTAGTTTGTAAACACCTGTATGAACAAACGCTTGTGATGTAATAATATGAGATATTTTCTTCACTTTTATCTATGAAATATGAGATATTTTAATTGCATTTACCACAAATCAATAAACTAAGATCCTTGGTTATCGTTATAACTTAAGCATGTATGTGGAGATATACAAGTGGATTATAACTTAAGTGATAACTTAAATGGTCTGTAGTATATAGATATGTGAGAGAAACCTTATCCTAGTGACACTACGGATACGACCCGCTTTGTAGATGTACAAGTGTTGTAAAGTGCTACAGATGGTCTGATCCTAATCATTCACGTGGAGACATCCGAGCGGGGTGTCCTATACAAGGAAGTTTGTAGAAAACCAGATCACCAAGTGTTTATTCTCGTTATATAACCTCGTTCATGACAGAGACTTTCATTTCACTAGGATAACCATAGGTAACATGACTTTCATCCTGAGTGAGTTGGGAACTCTGGCCTATAAGGGCGGTCCTTTGATTTACATAGGTGCGAGTGACCAGATTGCCGACTCAAACCTACCACTTTGGGATTCGTCTAATTAGGGAGCTGGGAACTCAGCTACACAAGATGGAATTCACTCCTTCCCTGAAGCAGCGGTAAATAGATAGATTGCTTCTTTAAGGGTTAATTTCAGGTCTTGAACGATGTGGCGCCACACACTTTCTCATGGCCTGAGAGGTGTTCACTCATAGTAGGACTATGATATATTATTCATTTGAGGAATCAGTAGTACTTAAGGAGTTAGATGTAACTACAGGGGCAAAATGATAAATTAGCCTAGTTGTACTTACGAGCGATCTATGAAGGGTTATAGTACTGTTGACTGGTTATATCCAATGGACACAAAAATATATCTGTAGTGAAAAGAGTGCAACTGTCGGTCTTTAGTGGAGTGCTTAGCAGTTAACGAATGGTGGATCTCGTGATTAAAGAGTTTAGTTAGCTATTCATGTACTGTTGAAGCTTCAAGCTACAGGTCCATAAGGTCTTCTTGGTAGCTCGATGGATTCAAGTTGAGAATTAGTTTTTGGGTTAGTTTGAAGTGTTCAAATTAACAAGAGGCAGATTGATTATATATGATATAATTAAACTGGTTCAATTATATGTGATATAATTGATATGATGTATGAGATACATTAATTGAAGGATTTTGATATAAATATGATTTATATTGAATAAAGGAGAAAATAAATATGGTTTAAATATAACATATGGTGTGATATTAAAACTATAGGTTATAAATATAATATGATAAGTTAGTTATTGTATTTATTTATAATTAAAACAATTATATGATAATTGTTGGTGGTTTCTCCCTTAACCGTGCGTGAAAGTGGGAGGTTATTTTTAGTTTTGAATAATTGAAGGATAAAAAGAAAAATGTTTTCATTTTGAATGAGATCGCTTTATTATGTGTATTACTAATCGTTTATCTCACAAGAGACTACACGATAGCCTTCTAAGCGAGAGACTAAACGATTATATAAAGCACATTTTACTAAACGATCGTGTAGACGATCCAACGTGATTTACTAAACGATAGCGTGCCAAGCGAGATTTACTAAACGATCGTGTAAACGATCAAGTGTATTTTTCTAAAGGATCGTGTACCTAGCGAGATTTACTAAACGATCAAGCATACACAGTCTATATGATAGATAGTATATTCTCTCACTTGCTTGATTGTATAGATTGATCGTTGCCTTCCTCCATCCCTCTACCAAATCCAACAGAGCCCACACCTCCTGGATTCTCACTCCGAGAATACCAAGGTTGTCGAGTGGTGGTGTCTAAGGGGTTGCTTGTTCGTGAAGAAGATTGTTCGTGATCTAAGCGACAACGAGAGATTGGCTAGACGATTGTAGTGACAGCGAGAGGTTTCTGTTCCAGTTCTTCACGAGAGTGAGAGATCTTCAGAAGAAACATTCTTCAAAGGTAAGTCTCTCACTTCTTTTGTATTTAATTATGAAAGCATGTTGTAATTTATTAGAAGATGCATAAATGTTCTGTATATTTGTGAATGCCTGTAATTTTGTCACAATGGGCTTGGAAAGATCTTGCGTCCACTCATGGGTTCTTTTGAATAAAAGTTCCTTCATCACTATCATTGGCCTTATCGTGAAGCAGTGGGTCCAAGAACTAGAGGACATTCTTCCATTAAGACGAGTTTGATGTCGTTAATGATAAGGCGGTGTTAATCGTATTTTTCCAGGTTGCATAGTGTTTTCGGTTAATTTATAGGCGCTAAGCAAAGAAGTAACAATGCTAGTCTTGATTTAGAAGATGCTGATTCAAAACAAATTATATATATTAGATATGTAAGCAAAACTCATATAATCCAACAAATTTAGCAAAATTCTAAATAAACCCTAAAACCACTTAATTTTGTAATGATACTTCAGTGATTTAAATTAAATGCCACCTTGGGATGTACAATTATTCATTCACTGAATTGAGACATTCTCAATTAAATATTACACCAAAATAAATCTTATTCCTATAACATTTAATTATCATTTATTTGGTCAATAAATTTTTACTCTTTAATATTTTCTCGTATATATAATCTTTCATTTTCAACCCTATAGCCCTGCCTCAATTTGTCTGCCTCAGGGAAGAACATAATTGGTGTAAGTGATTGTAGCAATCTTATCTATTACTAAAGTACGTTCTGTCCCTTTCCACGTAAACACCTTCTTAAGGGGACACTCCTAGGGCGCCACGAGCCCGAGCATGGAAAAACATTGCAAACTAATGAAGGAGACCGTAAGATGTGTTGACACACTTCCTTCTTCCACACTTACTATAAACACTCTTTCCATTCTCATTGATATTGATCCATGCAAATACCCTCCTAAGGGAAGGTGCGCCCAGGGCACCATGAGGCCAAGCATGGATCTCATGATGTGAACTTTGAAGAAGAATGTGGGTGGAAAAATTGACATATCAAATATACATTTTTTCCCCATCATGCATCATGTGTTTTAGAACCTAGGGTTTATTAACTCAGATATTCAGCTAATTAATTTACTCAATATAACGTTTATATTGAATAGTAGGACACTATATAATTTGATTTATTATATATTTTAATAAATCGAATTATTTATTGCATGCTTATAAAATATTTGTCTAATTCACCTTCCAGATCAGTTCCCAAGTAGGTGTATTCCATTTTTGTCAGCTTAAAAAATCCAGCCAAAACATAACCATCCTTAGACAAAGGTCTCTTATAGACAATTATTTTATAAAATTAATATTTTATTAGTCAAATTAATCCTATTAAAAGGAAAAATAAAATATTAACCTATTTCTAATCTTATTAGAAAAATTCTAACTTAGGTCTATGTGAAATTAATTTAAAACCATTTAAAACAAATTTAACCTATATTTGCATGCAACTTTGGATTATAGATTTTAATATCTAATTCATTAATAATATCACTCTTATAGATTAATGAATTTTAAAACCTATAACATAAATACTAATGACATTAAAAGAATATAACAATTATATTAAGTAATGTCATGTTGCATGCATCTCTTTTTTCATTAATAGTAATATAACACTTACATTAAATGATGATTAATGAACTATATAGTAAGTATGCTTTTAATAATTTATTAAAAGAAATAATATAACATTTATATTATATAAACATGCATATTATATGATATACATCACGCATGTGCATACTTTAGGAATAACCTAAACTTTAAATATAATATTTATATTTTAATATGATGCATGATTATGCTTAACCTATGGTGATATTTTAAATCTATATCACTTACAATATGCAACATATAAATTATATAATTTAAATAGACATCACATGCACATTAAACTATATAAAAGGCATTAATAGACCACTATTTGACATCTAATAAAATAATTAAATTAATATAATCATAAGTAAATAAATACAACAAAAAACTATAGGAAAAATGGTAGCTTGGACTCGAACTGACGACCTCTAGCTCACGCACGGCGACAACCTCGAACAGATGTAGCGCCGCAATGCTAGGGCAGAGTGTCATGATGCTACTGAAATTATGTGTCTTCCACCTCATGTTGTAGCGTCGCAACACTAGGGCTGTAGCATCGTGATGCTTTAGTTTAGAAGCTCGAATTCTACAACAAATTCCCTCCAAATTCTAACATTCTTTACAACGTCAACCATGAGTGACATGGACATTCAAAATACAGACTCGACTATGCAAACTAAATGCCCAACACACACGGGCCCTAACGAATTGATCAAATTAAAGAGTTTATGTGCCAAATACCAAAAACATCTATTAAGCAAAAAGAAAAAAAATACCTAAGTGAAATTACAGTAATCATCACATAAAAACAGTATAGAAATTCACCCAACATAATCAAAATTGATGTCCTAAAACCAAAACAAAGACAATACCATTGTTTTTTATACCAATTGATGGAATTGAATCCCAATGCGGGAGGGAATAATTGTTCTGTCTTTGAATTGTGATTGAGAAAAATCAAAATTGATTTTACAGAAACCTAAATTAGGCTAAGCATAGAGATTTTTAATTAGAAAAATTAGAGATGAAGGCAATAAAACCTTTGCAGAACCAAGAAATCCTCAAGCAATTCCCTCCAAGGTCATGTTCAAGACTACTGTAAAAGACCCAGTGAAGGAAATAATACCTTTGCAGAATCGATTGATCATTCTGTCTTTGAATTGGGATTGGAAAAAATCAAAATTAATTTTATATAGTATCATACTTAGGTCAAGCACAATGATTCTTCAATTATGAAAAATCAAAGATGAAGAAGGTTTACCTTTGTAGAACCAAGAAATCCTCAAGCAATTCCCTCTAAGGTCACGTTCAAGACTATTGTAAAAGACCTAAGAAATCTTCCATTAATGTAGACACCACCAATTGGAGTCCTCGTTATTCTCAGGACGCAAGGAAAAGAAGTGTAGGCTTCTCTAGAGTTTTTGGCAGAGAGAAAAATATGTAGAATTTTTTTAGAGAGTTTAAGCATTTTTTTCCTGAGAGCTTGTGTATCTCTATGTTTCATGCAGGGATAAAGAGAGGGGAAGGGGAAGGAGTTACATTAACTCCCTTCCCACATTGTCCTCAAATAACTCCCTTAATAAGGAGTTATTTGTTTAATATTAGATTAAATAATAATATTAAGATAATATTAACAATACGGTTAATTTAACCATTAATAACCATATTATATGCATTTATCATCATATTATAATCCAACCTCCTCTTTTAACCTATTGTTTTAATATGAATCAATTTCATATTAAATTTTAATCTATAGTATAAAACGTACTTAAAATATTTGAATTCTATTCAAATATTTTTCTCTCACATATTATATAGTTTTAATTATAAATCATATTTATAATTAACTATATATTATAATGTATCAACATACATTATACATTATATTAGTCATATTAATATAATTAATTACTTAAATTCCCATAAATAATTTGAACAATTCAAATTATTCCAAAAACGATTGTTCCTTCTCTCCTTAGCGACCTAAGAATGGGACTTATTGGACCTACAGATTAGAAGCTTAAATGATTCGAGATTAATCAACTAAACTCTTTAATTGGATTAATCAACATTCATCTATTTTAAGTCAATCCACTAAAGATCGACGATTGCACTATTTGCACTGTAGATATATTTCTATATCCATTGGATATAACTAATCAACAGTAAGTTGACCATTCACAAATTGTTCGTAACTACAGTTGGGTCAAAATTTTCATTTTTCCCCTACAGTTACATCTAACTCCTTAAATGCCTCTAATTCCTCTAATGAACAAATAATTTATAATCCAATTATAAGCTAACTCCTTTCTGGCCAATGAGCGGGTTCTCATTGTTCAAAACCCAGAATAAGCCATTAAGGGAGTAATTTATCTACTTTCCCTTTCTATATGAAAAAGTGAATTTCATCTTATGTAGTTGTGTTCTCAACTCTCTACTTGGACAAAACTTCAAAATGGTAGGCATATTGAGTTGGTGAAATAGGCCACTCTCACCCATATAGATCAAAGATTTGCCCTTATAGATAAGAGTTCATAACTCACTCAGGATTAAGATGAAGTTACCTATGATCATCTTAGTGAAAAGTTAGTTTCTTCAAGCAACAGTGTTAGACTAAGAAACTAATCATTTCGTGGTCAGGTCTTATTAAACTCTTTATATAGTATACCCTCACTCGCATGTCTCCACATGAACAATATGGATCATATTGTTTGTAACACTTACAACTCATGTAACAATTACAAAGTGGACCATATCCATAGCGTCACCAGAATAAGGTATCCAACCTTAACCATAGCTTGTAGACCTTTTAGGTCATTACTTGAACACGATCTACTTATATGTCTACCATATACTATTCAAGTTTCATTAAATGACCTTGGATCTTAGTTTATTGGATTGCGTTAATGCTTCTTAAAAGTTGAATAATAGACTTCTTATTTTATTAAATAAATAATTTGTATTTATAAAATTACGAACTACAAGATAAACGAGATTTAGGATACTAAATCTAACAGTATGATAATTGTCTCAAATTTTAATTGCAATTGCACGAAACCACGCATAATTGAATGGTTCTTTAGATCACCACTTTAATTTGAACCTTCTAAATCCAATTTTAAAAACAAAAATAAGTTTATACAATTTCTTTTTTTAGTTTTCTAAACTTGACTTGATTTTTTGAAAACAAAAATAAATGGTAAAACAAAAAATTTTGAATTTTAAAGAGAGTTTATAGATTTAGTTTTCAAAAACTAAAAATAAAAAATCAAATGATTATTAAATGTCACCTTAATAATTTGCATGTAAGCACTATAAAATAGGAAACTACTAAAAATTATATTTAGTCAAATTGGGTAGACCCGAGAAGATAATGTTGTATCAAATATAAATAGTTTAAAATATTTTCATTATTTCAAAAAGTTGCAATATTATATTTAACTTTATATAAATATTCCAAAACTACTAAAATTATATATGTTAGAATACTATCTTTTGTCATATGCAACCTCATTTCTAAGAAAATCCCTTTACTCATTACTTTATCAACAGAAATGTATAGAGAGCACAACTGAATTTTGAAAGAAGAAAGGAAGAAAGAAAGAAACCCACTTCCATCTACCTTCCATTGCCCCATCTGCAAGTGCATTTGCACATAGTTACATGCCTCTTTGGCTATCATGATAGCTTGCACCAGACTATCAACATGGTCAACAAGTTGATTCTACTATACACATTATCAAAATCTTGAATTATCATAGCATCGATAAGATTGACGAGATGAAGAAAACAGAGCCCATTTTAATTAACTACTTAGAAGTTTTTATTCTAGTTGAAAGTAATAAAGAATAATAATAATGAATGGAACCTTAAACCTAAAACCCAAAAATCCTAAAACCCAAAAATTCTAAATAATTAGAAGGACTACTGATTTTTTATTATATTTTTCTGTTCAATACAAAGTTGTTTTAGATCCTTTTGACTTACTGATTTTCTGAGTGCATTCTAAGTATTTGCTCGCTTACTTATTTTCTCCACCTAAAGACACCCCATGGGTAGATAAATTTTGCTTTTGGAGCAACTTTCTTATCCTAACAAGCTCGTAATAATGAATGAGCGTTTTGGTTTCTCAGGTACCTAAATTTTTTAACTTTGACATATTTTCATCATAGGACTAAGAAGATTAGGAAAAAATTGACCAGTTTTAATTAACTAATTAGAAGTTTTTTATTATTGTAGAAAGTAATAAAGAATAGTAATAATGAATGGAATCTTGATTGTATATCATTTTTCTATATCGTAAGGATCAAAATAATAAATAGCAGCTTCGTACTCAAACCAGACCCTAAGCCCTAAAACTCAAAACCCCAAAGTCAAAACCCAAAAAATTGAAAATCCTAAACCCTAAATAACTTCTAGATATAACCCAGCCAACCCCAAGCCCCAAACCTTAAACCCTAACCCTAAATCCTAAACTCGTGAATCCTGAGCCCACCCAAACTAGAAATCCTAAACCCAATTCGTGCCATTTTTTAATATTACAAAAAGGCTCCTTACGAGCCAAACCCCCGAGAAACCTCATGGAGTAAAGGGATTTCACACTCGGGGTGCTTTTCGTGTAATAACGACCCTCCAATCTTGAGTGGGCTGATGGAAACGTTATTTTTTCATGCACGAACTTTCTGTCCCAAAAATAGTCCGAAATGAACACAGTGAATCAGAACCATAAAAAAAAAATTCATTGTGTAAAAGGATTTTGGGAACAAAGCACATTTCAAGCTCCAAACCATCAATCCTAAACTGTAAACCCAAACCCAAAACCTTGTGCAACTTTTTTTTTCCCTGAAAAGGCTTCTTACGAGGAATAACTTGGGAAACCTAACAGAGTAAAGGTATTTTGCATTTGGAGCACTTTTTGTGTAATAATAACCTCTAGTTCCAAACGGGTTGTCGGGAACGTCATTTTTTGTGCAAAAACTTTTGTTCTCAGAAATGGCTCGAAAGGGACACAATGAGTAAGAACCTTAAGAAAACTTACGTGCAGAAGGATTTTAGGAATGGAGTGCTTCAGGCCCCAAACCCTGACCCTCAAAACTGAGGACCAACTTTGGTAACTAACTCTACAATAATTATTTTAAATTATTAGTGCATAATATTTTATGGTGGTCCTTTATAGTAATTTAATATTAATAAAAACATTTTTAGTATATAATATACCAAACAAACGTGTATGTAAATAATTTTTTAGAAAGAGTTATCAAGCACATGTGTATTTTTATTTGAGGGAGTTTTTATCAATCGTGTTTAAATGAAAATGATTTTCTAGAAGACCAATTTTTTCTAAATCATTTCATGCAATCTCTCAGAGTAAAGATTCTTTTATCAAGGAAAAACAAATACTGATCACTCTTAATATTCATCACTCGCTCACTTTTCCTTAGGCTTACTCTTTCTAAGTCTTTCTCTAGGTTTCTTACATTATTTACTTAACTTGCCATACATATGGAGACACACCTCTCATTTATAAGTATGAGATACTTGGAGTTCAAGCAAATGCCTGTGTAGAAGTGTGTGAATGTCGGTGCCATTGATTTTAATTTAAGAAAAGCTAGAAAAACAAAAAAGATAAACAACATAAGCATGCTTATAAACACACAGAGAAAAGAAATAGTTTCCTCTCATTCCCACGAACAACAACGCTTCCAATAACTTAGACACTACCACTTGGCTTGCACAAATTCCCACGAACGAAACAATGAATACTACCACTTGACTTCCTTGCTATTCTCAGAAAAGATATGGATTGTGAGATCCAAAATCTTTTGGAATAGAAATTGATTTTTTTTGGGGATAAATTTTTTCAAAGAGAAGAGAGAATCACTAAAACAAATATCACATACGATAGCAACCAAAATATATATCATATACTTTTGATAGCATTTTTGGAGACGTTGTCATAGGCGATGTTATTGAAAGTTCTATACTTTTGATAGCGCTTTTTGTCTGCTATAACATGTGCTATAAAAAGTCAATTTTTTATTGTAAAATTATTATGCTATGAAACCTTTCATAGCGCTATTAAAAAATCCTATGTTTTCTTTTTCATGGCGTTTTTAATAGTATGGAAAAAACATTGTCAAAGCTATTATATAACATTTTTAATAGCTTGAAAAAAAAAAAACACTATAAAATGCTTTTATAACGTTTTTAGGCATGCTACCGTAGCCGATGTTTTTTAAAATACCTAACTTTCCATAGCATTTTTTCAATGCTTTAAAAAAATATATATAAAAAGTTCATCTTTTGTTGCATAATTTTAATATTGTGATTTACTTTTAATAGCATTCTTTATAGTATTAAAAAAAATGTTAGGATTGATTTTTAATAGCATTTTTTATTGTAGTAAAAATGCTATAAAAACATATAAGACTTTAAACCTCATCGTGATAGCCAAATTTAACCAAGCAACATTTTGTTTATATATCATTTTATATGAGAAATAAATTATTACAAATGTAATTGTAAAATCAACTTTTATTATATAAAATGTATTCAAGTGTAGTTACATCAAAATAAAATTTCTAGAGTGTAAACTTATATACCATTCGTATAGTGATATGCTTCAATCACTACAACATCCATATACATAAATAACCATATTTTCTAGGTGGGTCACCTTGTTTTTTTCAAATTACATTATGGTAAATTTTTTTTTTTTTAAAAATAACCTTGCATCCTTCGATCTTCACTTTTTTTTTAATGTGATGAGCATTTAATCTTCAAAACATCCAACTGTCTGACCAATGTCTTCTTTTTGAATACTACAAAAAGACCATATATTAACGATCAAATTCACTTCAAATTCGTTCATCAAATGTGGTATAATTTTTCTAAAATATAGTACATTTGGACATATTGAAAAAACTAAAAAAAAAAATGCAAAACAAGAAAAATGTAGAACAATTTTTTTTTTTTTTTTTTTTTTTAAAAAAAAAACTTGAATCCATACGAGCAAAACATCCTATTAACAAGCAAATTTTAGCAGAAAAATTGCATTCATTTTGTTACATCCAATCAATTTTATAAATCACAAAAGAAACTTACTTGCTCATTAATTAAACATTGGAAAATGAACTAAAATTCTTACTTTAATTAAAGGAACTAAGCAAACAAGATATCAAAATTGACACTAAAAAATGTGGACATCGGGTCAATGAATAGATTCATACAATATAAGCTAAGTATTTCTTACTTAACCAAATTTCACAAATGAGAATACAAGAGATAAAGTTCAAGATAGAAGTATCGGGAGCAAGTTAAGAAAAGTTTCCTCATATGATAGTCATCGAGACCTCCTAGGCCAATACTTATAGAAGCTAGAGTTCATAGTTTAGATTAACTACAAAACCAACTCATAAAAATGTCTCTTACAAAATCATCAATCAACAATATTCATCCTAAAGAATAGAATGACTAAGACAATAGAAACCTTTTTATCCAAAACTGTCGATACAAACTATATTCAATGTTTCATCAAGTATCACAAAACAATTTAAAAAGGAAACAATTCAAATCCTACAGACAAAAAGTTACAACTAAATGAAAACAATTCAGGGCCATGTTTACAGTAAGATCACAACTAACTATGATTCAATAGACATGAAGATATCATCTCAAAGTCACAAGGATGTACATCAAACAGACAAAGATGAAAGAATTATCTCATTAAACCTCAAAACATAAAAATTTGCATGTTACAACTACAAGCTAAAAGAACTAGACTTAAAGAAAGCACTCCAGTGCAAAATGGAAACCATACCAAGAGGAAAAAGAACTTTGTGTTCATTTATTAGTTATAAAAGAAAAAAACTAAAAACTTAAAGAAAACACTCCAGCAAAAAGATCTCATCCCAACACTAACAGAACCAGACTTCAGTTCCCACTAGAATGAAAGAACACTGAGCTACTAAATGCACCCTAGCAACATAGTTGTGAAATTTGTTCCATTCATTTGCGCAAATAAATCAAGGAAAATCATGTCTACATAGATTTAACTAAATGTCTAAATAACCAGATAAGCCCCACAACACAACAACTAATAGCATGTTTTAAAGATCAATGTTGGCCATTATGACCAACAAAGTTGAAACTATGAGAAGCTCACATATAAATTTTTGAAATGAGAAGTTAACCAAGTGGAGTGGATTGACAAAGCATAATATAGACACTAAACAATGATAGGTATCAAAGCATTTTACAGAAAGAACCGAAGACAAGAAAACAAGATTGCAGGTAGTTGAAACGTTGTCGTCTTCTTTCTGTTATGTTATTGTGACTACGAAAGTTTCATCGTTGACCATGAGCACCTGTGTATAAAAGGAAAATGAATGTGAGAATAACGTACGAGAGAGAGCAAGACATTCATTCTGTAATAACTTTGAAGAAGAAGTAATAAAAGAGATCCTCCCGATTTGCATAGTGTACGTAGGCCTTTGGCCGAACCACTTAAACACTTGTGTTATTTCTTTCTTACTCTATGATCGTTTAGCATTTACATAAGTATCGTTTAGACGATCGCTTAGTTCCTGTCACATTGTGTATACAATCGTTTAGCTCCACATCTCATCATTTATACGATCGTCTAACTCTTCAACTGTCGTCTATACGATCGTTTAGCTCTAATCAACTGTCGTCTACACGATCGTCTAGCGCTTCGTTCTATCGTTTACATAATTAAACTATCGTCTAGTTTTTTGGAACTTCGTCTACACGATTGAGCTGCCATAAGGTAAACAACAGAAGAGTTTTCGAGCCTTAAGCATATAATCTCAGTTTTCGAGCCTTAAGCATATAATCTCCCCTGAGTCTTGACCATTAATTCTGAGTAGTCTGTGATTGAAAACATGTTGATCATAGTCATCAGAGACAACAAAGCACGTAGAAAGAGTCAAGAGACTCACCTTCAAATTGGTAACATATGAGATGGGCAACTTTGTTTGCCACCAATAACGTATATCCTAGAACACGTGTATCATCAAGTCAGGTAAAAGTTACAAAACACAATCTTCTAAATGAAATATGTATGAGAGTTAAAAACCCAAATGTCATTGGAAAAGTTCCCTACTAATTCTCCTTTGTACATAAAAGATACTTAACTACAATAAGAACTAATATGATGAAAATATAATAGAGACTATCGATCTACTAAAATACTTAAAATAATTTATGAGATCGCAACTATATTCTTGGTCCTTCTTCAATACTTGTGACTACCTGCAATATAGGCATCATTGTTTAAATATTAATAAGAAAAAAGGAGTTGGACTTCTTAATTTACATCTATTCAATTTAGATATGCCTAATGTAAACAAATACTTTCATCTAAATTTTTCAAGATCAAGACTTTGAAATTGGCTATCAAGAATTGTTTTGTCAAAAGTGAGTAGCCCACAACATGTATACTATCTTTGGATATCTTCCAGTCTTGCAGGTAACATACTATTGTTTCATGAATATTCCCTCATAAAACAAACTACGTTGAGTTGAGTAAAACAACAAATTAAAGTTATCAAATGATTACAAAGATGAAAGTTTTATAAATGATAAAACCTTAAATATATTCATTTTAAAAAGATTAAAACAGAGAAATATAATGTTTGTATTTTGCATTCTATGTCAATTGCAGATATAAAATTTATCTTATAAAATTACATTATAATCATCAAAAGTGGATTTCTATAATTCTAGTGTTCCTTATATAACTATTGTTATCACTATATAATAGTCTTTCAACCATTGAGAAAACTCACCGTCAATGTTTTGAAAGTTAGTAAACTAAGAGTGGATTGTGAAGGTTTCAAACAATTGGAGAAAGGATTATAGAAGCTTTGAGTTAGATGTAATTATTTAAATAAAACGGGTTATAAATTCAAGATTAAGAGGTTTCATATATGATTGATTGGCAGATGTGAAATTGAACTTGGTAGAAGAACTCAATCACATGCTATGACATGTATCTCATGATCTTTTATCATTTGCACAACTAATTAAAAGAAATATTTACCTTCAAAGACAGACTTTTGCATATGAGAGTGCTTTGGTGTTTGCACAATTCATTAACTTCAGCTTGTGTGTAACTGTTTAGAGATGGATTAAGGTAAATCAGCTAGAATTTCAATGAAATTATGAATAAGTCAGAAAATACAAAGTCATAATATTCAAAATAACTAAAAACTTACAAAGTTAGTCATCAAACAACCAAAAACATTGAGTTATGTTATGCAGAACAATTAATCAAAATGAACTGTCAAGTCGTATCTAAATGAATAGAACTCCCCTCTTTGTAAATAGACTGAGAAATAAATTATAATGATAGAGAACCAAGAAAAGGACAAGGAGATATTGCTTTGTCATATAAAACGATTCCATGTTCAATAAATTTAAAGCGACATGATTCATTATTGAGAAACTTTAAAATTTGATAGAATAGAGAAAACAAGGTAACCAATGATTAAACAGAGAAGGATTAATCCAATAACAATGAATTGCTTAGTTAAATATCCTATAGATTAGAGAACCTTGACATATATTTATGATATACTTCATATATCTATACTATAAATCTATGATTGTGCTAACTCTAGATATTTGTGATTCCTTTTTATAAATACTCTTTAATCAATTAACTTGTTAACGAAAGACATATTGGTCAAAAGGTAGGTAGTTTAAGCAAAATATTGTTTCCATCAATTTTTCTTCCTGCTTGAAATTTCTTTTCAACCAATTAGATATTTTATAAGCTGACCACTAACAACTAAGTAAATTGCTATGATCAAAATTAAATTTGAAAAAGAAAAGAAAACAAAGAACAAACAAACCATTACAAAGGAACTTTACGACTTTAAGATTGTTTGAAGAATGGTGGATATATCAATATTGTCAACTAATTTAAGAAATAAAAAAATGGATAAAGAGAAGCCTTTCAACAAGAAAAAGGGGAAAAGACACGAGTGCACTCCCAAATAACATACAAAGAAAGTTACTCTTTTATCTCACCTAGCACTATGTCATCAAACCCATATGCTTAGAAACTCTTCGACTCAATTACTGTGTGGCCAACTTATCTTATTATTGTAATTAAACTCAAGTACTAGCATAAGGCTTTATTGCATCAATTTTGTAAAGGGTGATTATTTAAATCAAAAGTAGGAAAGAAGAAGGTCAAGAGTCAAGTATTACCCACCTTATAGCAGTGATAAAAGCTATTATACATACTTATTGTGTAGGTGTGCTTCTTTTCATTTTACTTAATGACAGAACAACAACGACAAAAACAATAACAATGAAGAATTTGGTGAAAATGCAACATGTAAAAGTGAATTTTCAAGGGGGAGAGCCAAAAGAGGAGAGAGATAAAAGGGAGGTAGAAATTTGCACCTTTCCCTAAGCTCAATGTGTGCTTCAAAATTCAACATATGATGGCCAAGTCTACCAAAGTAAATCAAGCCAAAATCTTGTAACATTCTCTCTTCTAGGACCAAATCAAGCCAAACCCGTGAACAACTATTAACAATTTAGAACATGTATTCCATAGATTAAGAGTAACACGATGAATAATTTTAAATATCATAAACACAAACAGAGAGAGAAGTGTGGTGAAGAATATCCAAAAAGCATAAATATGACAACCAAAACAGTTATGGATCTTTGGAGTAAAATAGCAAAAAATAAAAGGCTTGTTAGGAATTTTATAGTTTATAGTATACCACAGAGGCTGGAAGACATATTCCTTTAGTGTTGTTGCAATAGGTGCAGAGAGCACATACCTAGAAGCTCTTTAGCTGCCGCCAATGACCGTTCACCATCCATCACTGCTATTTATCATCACCTTTGTCGTATCCATCTTCTCCATCCACTAGAAGAAATTCGGCCTTTAATGTCGGTTGGCAACCGACATTAAAGGTAGTATGATTAAAGGCCTTTAATGTCAGTTGCCTTTAATGTCGGTTTTAAACCGACATTAAAGGCCTTCAGTAACACCAATATTGCAGCCTTCAATGTCCGTTGCAACCGACATTGAAAGTCTTGCAACCAACATTAAAGGTCTTTAATGTCGGTTGCAACTGACATTAAAGCCTGTTTTTTTTTTTTTAATTCTGAACCGACATTGAAGTCCGAATCTATCCGTTTTTTTTAAATTCCATTGCCGAATCAATTTTTTTTTGGTCAAATAAGTTAAAAACGACATTATATGTCTCGTGTAGGGTCAGGAAATTTCCGTCATTGTTTTATATTAAATAGTATAAAAAAAATTGCATGGCGAGCCCATCAATATTTGTCTTCCACCTATGAATTTATCCACAAACAAGAATCAATATTTCCAATCCATTACATATACTCATCAATATTTGTCTTCCACCTATGAATTTATCCACAAACAAGAATCACAATACCAGAACCAGACTTTCATAGAATACTTACACCAAAGCCATCATTTCTCTCATTCACAAATATCAAGTAGTACTAATTCCATGAATAAACAAGAATCACAATACCAAAATCACAATACCATGAATACAGCTTCCAATAATAAACAGATCATATCTTCCACCTATGAATTTATCCACAAACAAGAATCACAATACCAGGACCAGACTTTCATAGAATATTTACACCAAGCCATCATTTCTCTCATTCACAAATATCTAGTATTAATTCCATGAATAAACAAGAATCACAATACCATAAATACAGTTTTCAATGATAAACAGATCGTGACTTCTACCTATGAATTTATCCACAAACAAGAATCACAATACTAAAACAGACTTTCATAGAATACTTACACAAAGCCAACCAGAACCAGACTTTCATAGAATACTTACACCAAGCCATCATTTCTCTCATTCACAAATATCTAGTACTAATTCCATGAATAAAGCAAATCACAATACCATAAATACAGCTTTCAATGATAAACAGATCATGTCTTCCACCTATGAATTTATCCACAAATAAGAATCACAATACAAGAACCAGACAAGAATCACAATACAAGAACTCGACTTTCATAGAATACTTACACCAAAGCCATCATTTCTCTCATTCACAAATATCAAGTAGTACTAATTCCATGAATAAACAAGAATCACAATACCATTATCACAATACCATGAATACAGCTTCCAATAATAAACAGATCACGTCTTCCACCTATGAATTTATCCACAAATTCATTCTAAGCTAGCATTTACATTCTATTGAGACAAAAAAACAAGAATTACATCCTTACACAAATAGGCCAACAAAACTTGCCCATTGGGTCCGAATTACGTTGATCTCTCCTTGCATATATGCATCTTTTGTATTGAACTACAAAAAGAAAAAAAAAAGATAAACTCAACATAAGTTTACGTCCATTTATAAATTAAAGCTAGCACTATATAAAAAAATAAATAATTTACGTACGAGGCTAGTAATGGGAGTAGTAGGATTATGCACTATTTCGTATATATACTTTTGCACATAGTACCCGCATCCTACATAATCTAATTGATGAAGGCACTGCATATAAAGTTGAAAACAATTGTTAAATTGTTATAAAGAAGTCGAATGAACATAAATTGTTAAAAAATGAATACAAATTTACCTTTACAGGTTTCCATTTTGGAGAAGACCGATAGTGTTGGAGATCGTGCTTGGCTTGCCATGTTTTCAATCCACTAAATAGTTTTAAAACATTAGTTAAACATAAATACTTCAATTAAGAGCTAAGAAAGTTCAATTACACTTACATATTTATAACTCCATGAAAATCCTCTTGAACCTTGCTTCGAAGAGAATCCAAAACATAAACACAATTTTCTTGTAGATTGATTACAATCAATATCCAATGATAACTATAATAAGCAACAATTTTGAAATATTAGTACGTGTATAATGCAAATTAGCCACAACATAAACACAATTTACTTACCCTGTGTTATATGGAATGAGGACTATTTGGTCTAAATTAGCCAATTCTAGTTGATTGGCTAAATTTCTGAATCGGATATCTTGAGACTTCACGTGTGGCGATATTCTTGCTTGATCAATTATAAAAAAAAACTTCTTCGTAATATCACGACCACATTCATCCCAAAGATACCTAAACAAAGTAAAAGTTATTATTTATCAACATGAAACAAAGTATACATGAGTGAATTTAGATGAGTAATACTTACGCAATGTATGTCAAAATACACATGTAGCCTATTTCAACCATATTGCAATATTGGAGCAGATCATCACGGCCTAAATAAATAAATTTGTCTCTTCCAAATATATGCTCGTCCAAAGAGATACGGATCATGTCTACATCGTTCATGTTATGCATGGCATGTCCGTTCAATAATTTGATAGTACCATTAGCGTTAGCATATTTGGAGGACTGGCTGAAGCTCTTAATTGGTGAATGATCCTACCATAACCAAAGTTACAAAAATTCAAAGTAGGAAAAATAATAAATAACCAAACTCATAAACTGAAAAGGAAACATACTTTTTTCTCGTCACCCATAACTACAAGTTCATGAGGCCATTTTACGAAGTTGCCCATTGCTTGCTTTAAGAACTCTATTTTACCCTTCACAGGAATTGGTATAGGCAAATCTTCTCCAATGACAATGTCAATCAGAACTTTAACAGTTAAGCATGACACATCATCATCAAATGTTGTGGCTACTGCAACAATATTATCTACAGTTCCTATAGCCAAGTGGCATGGTGTCCCCTTAACAAATTTAAAAGAACTTATGTCATGCATGGTTAAGCACGTACAATATGATTAAAATTTAAAAGTCACAATAAATAAATTACCTCCAAATCTTCTTTAGACATCTTCTCAGTATCTTCTTCTTTAGACATCTTCTCAGTATCTTCTTCAGATGCACTTAGTGCAACACTTCCAACAGATGATTTGGACTGATGAGATTGTTTGCTGTGAGTTCTTTCTCTTGACATTTTACCATGTCGAACAATTTTTTTGACTAGGCCTCCTTCAGTTTCTTGGCTCATAGAGGACTTTGGTTTTACTAATTTGAAATATTGAGAATGGGAAACAAAATCACCCATTCCTCTAACACATCCCCAATGTTCTTCCGTACCCAATGCTTCGGTGAGAACATCTTCACCTTCATGAACTTCAGCCAATTTATCCTGTAAAACATATTACAATTTTCACACAATATCTATATCATCTTAAACTTATATATATGTCATCTTAAATTTTGCATAATATATACTTACAATCCGATTGGCACATTCTCGAGTAACTTCATCAAAGTATTCATTATTCTTTCCTTTTCTTGCTTCTTTCCATAAAGTCGCCCGATAAGAAGGGTCATTCGATAGGTTCTACATGAACATACATATTTAATTAGCATAAACATATTAGAATAAAATATTTAATTTAAGTCGAATAACTCACTAATTCTTGGGCAAGATTCGCATAGCCCTTCCGAGAAATGTGGTGATTATATACACATTTCACACGTCTTTCTTTTTTAACACGACTGATTTTCTGTACAACAAATCTAGTTGAAGTTACCTATCAAAACAATGATAATGTTGACATGTAATTTATTGTGAATGACTTACCTCCCATTCTTCACTCAATCGTTCATTGACGAACGATGTCCAATGATCTTGCTCTATATGAGAATATTGTTGCGGTGGAAATTGCAAGACCGAGGTTCATCCTTAAATGGAAGTATGAACTTTTGAGTCAACGTTGTCTTGAAAGTCTAAAACTTCCTAGATGCAGACATTAGTATACACTGTTTGAACTTAGAGTCCACATTGAACGACATCTACACAATGAAAAAAATAGTTAAACAATAAACTAATAAACTACTATGCACATGAATTAAAAGTTTAGAAAACATACCTCTACACAATCAAAAAGTTTGTCTTTTAAATGGTTTGGAACTTTTTTCCAAGAATCATACGTTGAATTTATTGTCGAACACAAACTCCTATATAACTCTGCATCTTCTTTGCTTCAGATCCAACCGATTGTCCATGTTCATTATAATCGATGGTCAACCGTTGCCCAGATGTCCTTATTTGTGCCAACTCAGACATTGTAGTTGGGCCACGTGGTATACTTATTCTACTATGTTTTTGTGGGATCATATTTCTATCATCCTCGCTACTACTTGTTGAAGTTTCCATGTCAATCTGCACACAAAAAAAAAAAAAAAAAACATTACTCACACAAAAAACATATAATCTTAATATTTAAATACATATAACCATAGTAAATGACATACCATGTTTAATACATTATTTATCAAGCCATCGACCCTCACAATTATGTCTAATGTATGTGGATATTGTATCATCAATCTCAGTAAATGTATTAACATTGGGCATTCTTTGTATACCTCCATAACCACACTCTTGTAGCATATCTCCTATTTCATCTTCATAAAAATCATCCTCAATTGTTCGTTGTGGAGGTGTTAAAACAATTGACCAACCCGAATTTGTGGGGTCTTTTACATAGAACACTTGTTTTGCTTGAGGGGCTAAAATAAATGCGTTTGATTTATGTCCAATACGATTGAGGTCCACAATAGTAAACCCAAACTCGTCTGTTTTGACTCCAGTTCTATTCTCAACCCAATTACATTTGAATAAAATAAATGATAATCCATGATAGTCAAGCTCCCATATTTCTTGTATTGCACCATAAAAGGTCGTATCTGACATGATGGGCCTTTTATCCTTAACACTAGAGACTTGCATTGTGGTAGCCGTTATACTAACTCTATTATTTTGAACCTTCCTAACATCATCCCGATTCATTGTGTGATAGTAGTAACCATTGACCACATAACCAGAATATTTTGCCACAGTTGGACAAGGTCCATTAGCTATCTATCTCAAAGAAGGCGATATGGAATTTTTGGGTACTTCGAGAGCTAGTGCAACCTACGATATATTTCATAATATTTTAGTAGTTAACATTTAATTATACATCAAATAGTAGGTCTCTAGAGATTACCCGTGTGGACAACCACCGACTGAATGTACAATTATGCTCTTCTTGAAGCCACTTTCTACTTTTATTTTTACTAGAATTGAGCTTAGACAAAATATCCATATGTTGCCTATTATAAATGACAAAGTTAGTAGATTATTGAATAATCAAGTAACCTAAAACAAGAATAAGATGAAGATCTACATACTTGACGTAAGGAAGCACATCATTTACATTTTGAAGGACATAAAGATGAGCTTGATCTAACTCATCCTTACTCGATCTGATAAAAGAAGCAGCTGACAATGCTCTATCAATGTTTGAATTCGCTTTCTTTGTTGATGAGTTTAGCCCAATAGAATTAACACCAGATACGAATTCAGAACAAAACTCTAGTCTCTTCAACAATATTGATACTTACTTGTTTCTGCAAGAATTTCTTCCCCACTCAATGGTTCTGGACTAAATTCTAATTCTTGTGCGTCATTAAAAGCTTTTTTTGTTTCTTATATGGATGATGGCGGGGTAGAAACTTGCGATGCCCGAGATATGCCATCCTCTTCCCTTTTGGTAAATAAGTGGATGAAGTATTCTCTCCACAAATTGGATATGCATGATATCCTTTAACCGTACAACCATACAAATTACCATACGTAGGAAAATCATTAATGGTCCATAATAAAATGGCTTTAAGCATGAAACGTTGTTCTTCATATGCATCGTAACATTCTACCCCATCTTTCCAATTTTTCAAGTCATCTACTAACGAAGCTAAATAAACATCTATATCATTTCCCGATTGTTTAGGATTAGATATTAGTGCAGTCAACATAAAAATTTTCGCTTCATGCACAACCATGGAGGTAGATTGTATGTCACTAACATCACTGGCCAACAACTATATCTACTACTCAGATCTCCATGTGGATTTACCCCATCTGCCGAAAGAGCAAGACGAAGATTTCTAGGTTCTGACCCGAACTCTGGCCACAAATTGTCTATTTTTTTCCACGATAGGGCATCTTTGGGTTGTTCTAATAAACTATCCGTTTCTTTTTTTTTAGCATGCCACGTCAATAAACTTGCTGTTTCTTTACTTTGAAACATTCTTTCAAATCTTGGAATTAGGGGAAAATATCACATGACTTTTGCTGGGATATTCTTTGCCTTTTCGTTTAAATTTTTTTGAAGCTTCCATCTTGACGTACCACAAATGGGGCATATATTTGCATTAGAAAGTTCTTTTCTAAACAAGCAACAATCATTTCTACATGCATGAATCTTCTTGTACTTCATTCCAAGAGTACCCAACATCTTTTTTGCTTCATAAGTAAAGTTGGAATTTCATTAGGACTAGGTAATATGTCATGAATTAATTCCAACAACTCAGTGAAACTCTTATCGCTCCATCCAAATTTAGCTTTTAAATTATATAACTTTACCAATATAGATATTTTTGAAAAAGTTTTACAATTTGGGTACAATGGTTTCTTCGCATCATCTAATAATTCTTCAAAATTATTGGATTTTCCACTAAAATAGTTATTGTATGCAGCCTCAAACATTCCAATTGTGTCATCAACATCAACATCATCCTCATCAGCTTCGTCTCTTTCACTAGTAGACACATTTTCATAGTTCCTCTTAATCGATAATGATTCACCATGAAAAATCCATGTCTGATAACTTTGATCTATACCATTAAAAAATAAGTGTTCTCTTATTTTGTTCACATCTAGAGTCTTTGCATTAACACACTTCAAACATGGACAACTCATGACATTC
Source organism: Benincasa hispida (assembly GCF_027475165.1). NCBI lineage: Eukaryota > Viridiplantae > Streptophyta > Magnoliopsida > Cucurbitales > Cucurbitaceae > Benincasa > Benincasa hispida. Next base: position 21,299,389 of record NC_143487.1, read on the forward strand.
AGTATATTTGAATATTGTAGACCATTTTTAATAAACACCTCAACCCCTAAACCATACTCAGCTGACATTCTATTCATTTTCATCCATGAATTATCCATGATATTAAAATATGCAAGTTAATCTAAAAAAAAAAAAAAACAATAACAAGGAAAAATTTAAAAGCATAAAATTATGATTGAAAAATATGCAACTTCAACAAATTTAGAACAACTAGACTTTTAAGATAAGCATCTTATAAATATTACCTTGTTCTTGTTATTAATGTTGTTATGAAGTCCTTTTTGTGTTGGGTGCACCTTCTCCACTTGTCAACCTTCTTAAAACATGTCCAATGCAATCTTCCTATCTTCCTTCCAAATCCCCAAGAATCAAAATTTAGCCTTACAAGTCAAACTTGAACCTAACAAATGAAAAACTTCACTCAACACCACACAACAACTGGCAGTGAATTCTAAGCTAAAGCCAATGAGAGGTAAGGACTCTAGACGGTAACATATGGAGATGACAAGCACGAACCATTAACCACGTTACGTATAAATTAGATCGACGTAAGAGAAAAAAGGCCTACTGCACGAAGCTACAAAAGATTAACGAAAATAATATTCCTTACTAAAGTGCAGGATAATCAGTGCCTTAATTTCTTATTTTCTTATATAGGAACCATATTGCTCAACTTGAATAACAACAAGATAGAGGATCAAAAGTTGGATTGGTGAGATATAAAGAGTTATTAAACCATTTGTAAATTATAAGTAAATATAAACACATGAAAGTTTCCAAAATATATAGTGGATGAGTAACAGAACAAAGCAACATAACCATGGATAACACATTGGTGTTCTTGGTTGAATGAGTAACAGAACAATGGATGAGTAATAGAAAAATGCATCGTCTAATGAAGTCTGAGGTTGAATGGCTAAACAACAGTATAAATTTGAGAGAAATTTCTTTCAGCTAAACCAATTTTAGCTAAACAGTAGTACAAATCTGCTCTGAAGAAGATAAACCCAAAATTTCTCAAATGGATACAACAAGACAAGCTGTTCTTTTGGTGGTTATTAGGTTCGATGACAAAAGAAAATGTTGTTCAAATATTCAACTATCAAATGACAGAGGAAGACAACCCCACCTGAAGGCAAACGAAAATGTTGTTCAAATATACCTGCGATGGAGAAGCTTGGATGACGAGCTCGTTTTCGATGACCACCCGATGAAGACAACCACATCTGAAGGCAAACAGCGACCAACAGCTACTGAGAGAGGAGAGCGTTTGTTTGGGTAGGCAAACGGCCAATCGAGGGTTGTAGTACGTTTGGTAAAGTGAGAGAGCTGAGAGATGAAATTTTAGGGCACGCGCGCGCGAGAGGAAAATCAAAATTTTGATAAATTAAAAAAAATAATGGGAGGCCTTCAATGTCGGTTTTAAACCGACATTGAAGATCCGTTTTTTTCAACCGACATAACATCCGATAATACTATTTTCAACTGACATTGAAGCCCGAATTTCTTCTAGTAATCAATAAAACCAACAACGATGACTCTTGATTGGACTTGATAACCTAAGAAACAACAAGCACACACAATCAAATCATTCAATTTCAGAAATAGAACATTGAACCAATCGATAATTGTTTTGAGGGAAAATGAAATCAAATGGGGTTTCAATTTTTTAAGAAGTGTGTTCTGAAGAGAAATGGAGTTTAATCACATGGATTGAGGTTGCTTCAGTGACATCATTGTGAGAAAGAGCAAGAAAATGAGAAAAAATAAGACCCCATAAAGCGACATCATGAGAAGAGAAAAAAAAGGGAAATGGGGAGTTTTGAGAAGACGAGTTACAAGTGATTGAACATTTTCTTTGTGGGAGTTTCTTATGGATTTCACTAGTAAGGTAAAGACTCAAGGAACTCTAACTTAGTTGTAACTTAGAGATCGAAATCTGAGCTTCGTGTTCAAGATTCAAGAATGATAGTTAAAAATCGATAGCCCTACCTTCGATTTGGTGCTCGTAGAGGGTGAGATTTAGAGCTGGAACTATTTTCACAGGGGCAGTAGAGATGATAAGAGAAGAAGAAAAAGGGGGGACGGAGGGGGGCTAAAGAAGAGGAGAGAGAAAAATTTTCATCTCTAGTTTTTTAAAGCACAGAGAAACTAGGGATAAGAGAAAGAAGAAAAAAAATGTTGGATGGAATGATTTTTCCCTTAAAATTTGAGCACGCTCCAAAAATATATTTTAGTGCCCTTTTTTTTTTTTTTCCTTTTATAGCATATTTAATATAATGCTATCTTCAAATGCTATAAAAATGAGTATTTCTTGTGGTGAATTCTGTGTGAATCTAAAATTATGTAACAAAATGTATCTTCTTATAATTGAACACTCATTTGCAATTTTAAATGACAGAAGGAGGGGAGTTACTTTAACTCCCCACTATCCTCTGTAGTCCATACAAGGAAGTTATACGTAATTTTATTTTATTTTTATTTAATTAAATATATTAAATTATATAATATAATAAATTAATTAACTTTAATTAAATATCACATATTTAATTAATTATGTATTTAAATCATATTAAAATGCATATCTCTCTTATAACCTATAGTTTTAATATGAATCTTATTTATATTAATTTTAACCTACAGTTATATATGAATCTCATTCATATAATTAATATTTGAATCTTATTTAAATATGTATATCTCTCTTATTATATAGTTCAATTTTGAATCTCATTCAAAATTAACTTTATATTATAATATATTTATATATATTATTTTAATTGTATCTTACACAATTAATTTACATTCTCTTATTTAATTTGAACCATTCAAATTATTCCAAAACTAAAAATGATCCTTGTTTTACCCTTAGTGAGCAAGCAAGGCGACCTAATGAACTTACAGATTAGAAACTCCAATGATATGAGATTAAATTAATTAAACTCTTTAATTAAATTAACAACATTCATTAATTGTGGGTCACTCCACTGAAGACCCACAGATGTACTCTCCGCACTGTAAAATATTTTTGCGTCCATGAATATAACCATTACCAGTAAGTAACCCTTCATGAATTGATCATACCTATAGCTTGGTCAAATTACCATTATACCCCTATAATTACCTCTCATTCTTTAAGTCCCTGATCCTCTAATGAATAACCTATTTATAGTCCTACCATAAACAAATCCCTCTTGGACCAATGATAGGGGGGTCCATTGTTCAAGACCCGAAGTCAACACTTAAAGGGAGCAATTCATCTACTTACCCTAAAGGCAGGAAGGAATGAATTTTATCTTGTGTAGCTATGTTTCCAACTCTCTACTTAGACAAATTCCCAAAACGGTAGGCATATTGAATCAACGACACGTGTCACTCTCACCTATACAAATCAAAAGATTTCCCACATAGACTGGAGTTCATAACTCAGTCAGGATTGAAATCGAGTTACTTATGGTCATCCTATGAAATGTTAATCTCTTCAATGAATGATGTTATAAGAAGAGATCAATTATTTCGTAGTCCGAAGATACCTTCACTCACATGTCTCCATATAAATGATATGGATCACATTGTTTGTAACACTTATAACATTTGTAACATTTACAAAGTGAGTTGCATCCATAGTGTCACCAAGATAAGGTACCCAACCTTATCCATAGATAAACTATTTAGGTTATTACTTAAACATGATCCATTTGTATATCTACCACATACTGTCCAGATTACATAAGATAACCTTGGATCTTCGTTTATTAGATTGAGTTAATGCAATCTAAACGATAAATAAGTCCTTATTGCATTAACCCAAAGATTTTTCTAGGCTCTTTTAAAGAGACTAAACAAGGACAAGAATTTTTTTAAATCCTTTATTATGAGATATTTATTTACAATTTGCATACTTCACCATAATTCTAGAGAAGAGTGACTTACATATTCAAGATAGATGTCATATAAATATTTCAAGAAACAACTAAAATAGTTAGTACGGTCTTGTACCTTTAACATATCAATCTAACCACATATTCAACGAAAATGAACTTGTATATATGTCATGTTTCTAAGCTCTGTGTTGGGAATTTAATTAGTATGTTCACATTGTCATATAATTTATAATATACTATAAAAATTTTATGATAAAATTTAAATTCCGATTGAATATTTTTTTAGTTTAATTAAGAAATGTTTGTAATGGAATGAACCAATAAAGAAATAAGGTAGATGTTTCTTCTTTCAAATTAATTTTCAATGAATATGAAATGGGGTGCATGTGGAGTTAAAAATCTTTGAGATATAATTCTGTAAGGAGGAACAATTTTTTTTTTAATAAATATATTTATAATTGAGTTTAAATTTTAAATTATTGACCTGAATAAATATATATATATATAGTTTCCAAAAATCATTACTTCCGAGAAGTATATGAAGATAATGATTTTTGGAGACTATATATATATAAGAATTATATACTTCAAATTTTAAAAAGAAATCAAATAACTATGTAATAAATTTGAATCCTTCGTTGATTTGATAAAACTTTGTTATTGGCATTGAAACTACTCTTGACTGCAACATAAAGTTGTTCATGTGAAAATACACTTTGATATATATTCCAACATTTGGAATAATTTATCTTAGTGTTTTGTTTATCGTCATTGTAGAACATAATCGAATAGAAAATTTTCCTTTTGAATGAAAATTTGCTTAATATGGAAAATCATTTCAAATAATATCCAAATTTAATATAAAAAATTGTAAGATAAAATTATTAACCATTATTTTTTTTTTCATTTCGCAAATGATTCAATCTCATAAAATTGAATGATATTATACTTCAAATAATAAAGAGTTGGTTCGTCAAGTTCTTGGATGACCATGGAGAAAGAAAAAGGAATTAAATTTTTTTTTTTCATTGACATTTGCAAATTAATTTACCTTATTCACATTTCCATTTTAAATGAAATTAATTTTATATTTTTGAATTTCATTTCCTATATTGTCTATATCTTCGTTGAACATTAATGCATGTATTTTCGATCCTTGGAGACATACGAAAAAATGTAAAAAAAATTAATAATAGAAGAAGGGAAGAAGTAGACAGCACATGACAATATAAAGTAATAAAAAAAATCATACACATTCACATCCAATTAAGTATCTAATCATTTTCTCTATTTCACACTATAAGCTCCCCTAAATTTTAAAAAATTATATATAAAAATGAAAGATTTTACGAAACTCATGCAAATCCAAGATTTGAGTATTTTCTGACAGGAAATCTAAAATTTTCAAATTTAATAAAAATGGATATAGATTTAGATTTAAGATAAAAACACTAACTCTTCATCAATGTTTTTTTTTTCCCTAAAGAACAAAAACATGTAATTTTCATTCTCTTTCAAAAGTTTAAGCTCTCTTATAAAAGAAATCTTCACTTTATTCTCTATCATTTTGCAAATGATGTTTACGCCAAAGAAAAATAGAAACTTTGTAGTTATATTAAGGATAATTGTAAATATAGTAATCAGATCCAAAGTATTAGTAAATATAGCATAATGCAAAAGAATTTACAAATATAGTAAAATTTAAATCCAACTCTCAAAATCTGTTAGGGGTTGTTTCAAACACTGAGTTGAGATATGATGTTTGGAGTTCAAATGTTTGTGGAGTTCATATATCTATGGAGTTATATGTGAAGGAATTGAATCTCACAACGAAAGTGAATGATCGCTTTTGTTAAATGAGAAATTTTGGACCAATCACAAGTCACCACGTCGTTTGCTAAATTAACGACGAATTTCTAAATCATTTACTTTGGGTCCAATTAGAAGTTGACACATGTCCTGAATTGAATTGAAGACAAGTTTCGATGATGTCACACGGATGAATCAGATGAGATTAAATTGGTCCAATTTGATATTACTATTTGGGCTTAAAGTCCAAACTACAAAAAAAAAAAAAATTGAATTGGACCCAAATTCCAGATCAGGTCCAAAACCAACTAATTGGGCCCAAGGGTCGGGCTCATGGACCAACCAAACCCACGAAGCCCACCTGAGAACTCTATAAATAGAGAAGTTCTCTTCATTTGTAAGGGTAGCATTTTCTACACTCAGAAGACCCAGAGAGAATTCACTAACAAGCAGAAGACTCCTGAAGCTGCACTCCTATAAGGCAGAAGACCTTTGAAGATACAAATACTCTTCCAAGACTTCTACTCCAAGCTTCCAAGACTCCTGAAGCTGCACTCCTATAAGGCAGAAGACCTTTGAAGACACAAATACTCTTCCAAGACTTCTACTTCAAGCTTCCAAGACTTCTACTTCAAGAATGTTCGGTGCTTTCCTTCTCCAAGTCAAGCATATTCACCCAACTGAGAGAGAATCAGAGGATCAAATATTAGAGATCGAACCACATCGCATCAAATCAACTTCAACATCAACACCAACTAAAGTTCAACTCCACGAAACACGTTTCTTCGGAAACCTCGTGCGAACAAATTGGCACACCCAGTGGGACCTCTCTACCTCTCATCTCTTTCTCAACATTCAAACAAGCCAAATGGCGCCTAAGAAGGTGGCATCCAAAGCTTTCTCCGCAAACGACTCATACAAGGGACCGGTCACCCGCGGTCGCTTAAAAGAAATCACGCAAGAGCAAGAGAAGAACTCCCCCATCGCCCACGACATCTTGAAACAAATGATGGAATCCCCACAAAGTGGGGTTTTCATCAAGGAAAACCCCTTGTTTGACAACTCTATTTTCGCGCCCGATGGACCGAAAAGAGATTTACCACCAGATGTGATTTCTGTCATGATAGCGAATGTGATGGCGGAAGCGGCCGTGGCTGAAATGGAAAGGAAGATTAACTTCCTGATGAAAGCCGTCGAGGAGCGAGACCACGAGATCGCTGCCCTGAAGGAACAAATGCAGTCTCGAGAGGCTGCTCAATCAAGCCTAGCACCCACGATGAAAGCAATCGACAAGGGGAAGACCGTGCTACAAGAAAGCCAATCGTAACAGTCAGCCTCGGTGGCCTCTTTGTCGGTCTAATAACTACAAGACATGATCATGACCTCCATAAGAGCTCAATATGGAGGGCCGACCCAAACCTCCTTCATGTATTCCAAGCCATACACTCAGAGGATCGACAACCTGAGAATGCCTACTGGATATCAGCCCCCAAAGTTCCAACAATTCGACGGAAAGGGCAACTCAATGCAACACATTGCCCACTTCGTAGAAACATGCGAAAATGCATGAACAAGAGAAGATCTATTGGTCAAACAGTTCGTCAGAACCCTCAAAGGGAACGCTTTTGACTGGTACACAGACTTAGAGCCTGAGGTGATTGACAGTTGGGAGCAACTTCAAAGAGAATTCTTGAATCGCTTCTACAGCACCAGACACACCGTCAGCATGATGGAGCTGACAAACTCCAAACAACGGAAAAGGAAACCAGTCGTCGACTACATCAATCGATGGAGAGCTCTGAGTCTGGATTGCAAAGATCGACTCACCGAGTTGTCTGCTATGGAAATGTGCACGCAGGGTATGCACTGGGAACTCCTCTACATCCTACAAGGGATAATACCTCGTATGTTTGAGGAGCTGGCAACACGCGCTCATGATATGGAGCTGAGCATTGCCAATAGAAGAATTAAAGATTTCCTAATCTCTGAAGGGAGAAAATATAAAAATGATGCCAAGGGCACTGAAAAGATCGTGGGTAGTCCCACAAAAGAATCTATGGTCATTCATGTGACCCTACTGAAATTTTCCTCCAAAGGAAAACAAACAAAATTAGAAAGAAGGCACAATGAGGGCGAGAAGCGTCGTCTAACTCTTAAAGAACGACAAGAGAAGGTTTATCCATTCCCTGACTCTGATGTGGCAGATATGTTAGAGCAACTACTAGAGAAGCAACTTATTCAGCTACCGGAATGCAAGCGACCGAAACAAGAAGGAAAAATAGATGATCCTAACCACTGCAAGTATCATCGGGTCATTAGTCACCCAGTTGAAAGGTGCTTCGTGCTGAAGGAACAAATTATGAAGTTGGCTCGTGAAAATCTTGGATATTATGTCCTAAAACTCATAGTTTGTAAATTAATAAACATGTTCTGTTTTGTTTTTCGATAAATTTGTTATTGAAATTGTAATCTTGAATCCAATAAACTAAGGTCCTGAGGCTATTTAATGTAGTTTGAACTTTATGTAGTGATATAAAGGTGGATCAAGTTCAAATATATAGCCATAATGATCTATAGTATATGAATAAGGTTGGGTGCCTTATTTTGGAGACACTATGGATGCGGCCCACTTTGTAGTTAGTACAAACGATGTGATCCTGAATCGTTCATATAGAGATATGTGAGTGGGGGCATCCTATGTAAAGAGTTTACATAAGACTGAACCATGAAATAGTCACTTTTTACGTTCTAAATACCGTTTTATGTATAAAACTGACTATCTTGTTAATTGATGACCTAGGTAACTTAATCTTAATCCTGAGCTAACTATGAACTCTTGTTCACTCAAAATTATCCTTAGATCTGCATAGGTGAGGGCAGCTCAATATCGCTGGCCCAATAAGCCTCCCATTTCAGGGGTAAGATCGGGTGGATAGCTGGGAACATAGGGTGAAAAACGGAATTCACTCCTATCTGTTATAGGGACAGTAGATAGGTTGTTCCCTTTAGTACTGAATTCAGATCTTGAACAAGGGGCCCCACCCTTTTCTTGGCCCGAGAGGGATTCGGTTTATAGGTTGGACCTTAAACCAATTGTTCATTAGAGAATCAGTGGAACTTAAGGAACAAGATGTAGTCTTGGGGGTAAAACGGTTTTTATGACCCAGCCGAGATTACGAATAACCTGTGAAGGATTAACTTACTAATCATGGTTATATCAAATGGACACAAATATATCTATAGTGAGGGGAATGCAACTATGTGACTTTAGTGGAATGACCCGTTAGTTAACGAATGTTGATTAGCTCCGTCTAAAGAGTTTAGCTAGCTAATCTCGGATCGTTGGAGCCCATGATCTATAGGTCCATTAGGTTACCCTACTAGCTCATATGAAATAAACTTAGAATAGTATGATAGAATAATTCGAATTGTTCGAATTAGGTAGAGAGAAAGAAACCGACAAGTATATGTGATATAGTGGTCGGGTTTTTCAGTTTAGAAATACAACTTTAATATTTAAATGTGATTTAAATATCAAGAATATGAATATGTTCATATTCGGAAGCTCGAAAATAATGGAAATGGTCAAAGATGTAAAAAGTCAAAGAGTTGACTTTTGACTTTGAAAAATCAAACTTTGACCGACCTTATATTCAAATTTGATTTGAATTTTGAGAAAATGAATGTGGATTCATGTTCGGGAGGTCAAAATTAGTCAACATAGGAAAAATTATAAAAAGTCAAAATGTTGACTTTTTGGTCAAAGTCAAACTTTGACCAAATGACTATTTTGCCCTTTGACTATAGTTAGTGGGAAAATCCAAACTTTTGTTGGATAATTCTACTAACAAAATAGTGGGCTAGGTGTTAGCTTAGAGTGGAGACATTAAGCCCACTAAGATAGTGGAATATAGGTGTTGGGTTTTTTATGCATTTAGTTCATAGTTTTTTATGCATTTAGTTCATGCAATTGTTGCATGGATTTTTCTATAAATTGGGCTTTCATTTTGAATGAAAAGAGTTTTTTCAATTTTGAAAATTGGTTTTCATATTTGGGCTGGAAAAATCACAACTTCGAAAAAAAGAGAAAAACCCAAACCTACCCAAATTCCATCTTATTTTCCATCTCTTTTCTCTCTCTCGGTTTTCTTCATCCACCAGGTCCCACAACTCGGTTCTGAGTCCAGAGGATAGTAGGTCAACTCTAGTGGTGGTCCGAAAGAGTTCGGGTCGAGATTCAACGAGGAAAAGCGGTTTTCGGGAGCTTCAAAGGTAGTATCCTACACTTTTAATTCACTATTTTTCCCTTCATGATTATTTCCTTTAATTTAAGAGCAATTAGAGTGTAATTAGATCCTAATTCCGCCGCGTATGTCTCGTGTTCCATCAGAAAAGAAGATTGAGCTAGATTTGGATGAAGTAGCTCAGACAAATCATGCTACAGTAGCGGTGACTTCAAATGTTCCAATATTGTTTGTGTCCCATGCTCAAAAACAAAGTCCGGTCCAGTTTGGAGAATTCGAGCCTATAGTTGTTCGGTTCCAACAAGAGATTCAAACAGCAAATTCCAAAAATAAAGATGAGCTTTTTTGAAAATGGCAACGAAGGGTGGATAATAGTGACTCATCGAAAGAGAAGACAACCAAACTCCACCCAAAAAGAGTCGCGTTCCTATCGAAGCTATAGAAGAAGAAACAAGACTCATAAAAAGAAAGGCAAAAAGATGACGTGGAAGCCTAAGCCTTCTAAGAAAGAAGACAAAGACTTCCCTCAATTTTGATAGCCGGCAACTTCGGCAGAATTTCTCCCAAGAAGCTTTCTCAATAATCATTTAGAGAAAGTATCAGAAGTTATTGCATGTCACACTGTCGGCATAGTGGAAGTTGAGAACAATAATGTGATTGTTGAAGAAGTCAAAGACTCAGAAGAAATGAAGCAAAGAACTTCTGTCTTCGATCGTATTAAGCCTTTAAGTGCTTGATCTTTAGTTTTTCAAAGATTGAGTATGGCCACGGTAGGAGAAGAAGACCAATGTCCAACGACTACTTCTGCTCGAACTTCAACCTTCAAAAGGTTAAGTATATCTACATCAAAGAAAGATCAACCTCCAACATCTGCTTTTGATCGTCTCAAGACAACAAGCGATCAACGTAATGGAAGAATGAAAATCTTGAAGCCAACGTCATTCCATGAAGAAAAAAACGACGAAAAGATTCATAGTCGTGTCCCTTCACGCATGAAGAGGAAATTTTCTATTGACATAAGTACAAAAGGTTCCTTGATAGTGAAGCCAAAACTCATCATATTGACGAATTCTATAAATGAAAAGGATAATCAAAACCATGATGAAATAAGAGCTTCTAAAGTTTAAATGAAGAAGCTCTTCGTCGCAAGAGCCTAAACTGCATGATGCTCCTAGCCCGTATGAGATTAAAATGTGAACGGCGCCAAAAAAAAAAATTGTATGAACTACGTTACGATTTGATCCCTTTCATTATAAAGGGTACGTAGGCAACTTAAAGAAATTTAAGTTCAGTCGGCCATAAAAAGAAAAAAATTCTCTTCGAACTACATTATGACTTGATCCCTATCATTAAGAAGGGTATGTAGGCAGCTTGAAAAAAACTTCAAGTTTAGTCCAGTTAAAAAAAAAAACTTGAACTACGTCATGATTCGATCCCTTTCTTTAAAGGTACGAAAGAAACTTAAAGAAATTTAAGTTTAGTCCATCAGAAGAGGTACCACAACCACCTAAGTATAATACTACAAGATTGATGCTGATCATCCCCGTCAAAGAATGACACTTCAGATTGAAGATGTTCATCCCTATTGGGGGCAACACAATGGGTTAAAGATGTTCATCCCTTGTAAGGAGCTAACACAGTAAATAAAAGGCACACATGGAATGCGCTTCGCTTCCTCTTTAAAAGTAAACTTATACGCTCCTCCATCTTCAAGTTTAGAGGCTCCATCGATGCTCCATCTTCACGCTCAAATTCGCGAAGTCGAGCTCAATGTGAAGATTCATCGATGCTTCATCAAACTCAAATGTAGAGGATTTTCCGATGCTTTGTCAAACTTAAATGCGAAGGTCCTGTCGATGTTTCTCCATCTTCAAGTTTAAGGTTGGTGTGCATGGCTCGACTCCATCTTCAATGACTCGGTCTACAAAATCATGACGTAGTTTCGCTTTATCTCCAAAGTCGTAGTGTGGTTTCGTTTCCTCTCCAAAATGTTGGCACGACTTCGCTTCATCTCCAAAGTCGTGGCGTGGCTTCGTTCATCTCCGAACTGATGACACAGTTTCACTTCATCTCTAAATCGATGACGCGACTTCACTCTATCTTCAAAGTCGTGGTACGGTTTCGTTTCCTTTCCAAAATATTGGTACATCTTCACCCCTTTTCCAAAATTGGTGTAGCTTCGCTTCCTCTCCAAAAATGTGGGTGTGGTTCCACCTCATATACGAGATCAAGTTTGGTTTGCCTAGCTCTACCTCATATGCGAGGAAAACTCTGGTCCGTCTGGCTCCACCTTGTACGCGAGATCGGCTCTTGCCAACCTGACTCCGTTCAAAATCTTGATGGCACATTCTTTTCATCTTCAAGGTTTGATGGCATATCCGCCTCATCTTCAAATACTCAATGGCACATTTCCCTTATCTTCAAATTTTGATCAAGGAGTAACATAACAAGGCAAACCTTTCGAGGATCCTCCTTAGGGTGATCGAATGGGAGAGTTGTGTGCCTTTGCAGGGCCCTTCCCATGACGATCAGGATACACGAGTGGTGCTACAAGGTAGACCTTTCTAAGATCCTCCAGAGAGTGATTGAATGGGAGAGTTGTAAGCCTTTGCGGGTCCCCTCCCATGACGATCAGGATACATGAGCGCACCAAAGACGGGTCGATGAGATTAAAAAAAAAAACTTGTTTTGTTGTGCTCCTTTGGTTGCACCGTAACTCCTACAAAAAAAATAGTCTGGGGGCAAGTTATTAAAAAAATAATAATAAAAAAAAAGAGCAAAAAAAAAAGAAATTATATATATATATATATATATATGAAATCAAAAAAGGAAGGGAAGCCCTAATTCCCCATCTTTCCTTCTTTCTCCTTTCTCTTCACTTACAGCTTCCTACTACAATTCAAGGTTGATTTGTTATCCGAGTCCGATTGACAAAGGATGTAAAGAACGTAAGATAGAAAGAGAATCACAATTCAAACTGCAAAGGACGTAAGAACAAAGGAGATCACACTACAAGATAAAGAAGAGCATGCGTCCTGCTAGTATTTATATAGCTAAGTTCGATGGGATTTTTTTCTACTAATCAGTTGAAATCTGATAAAATCATGGGTTACTCGAACTGAATACTATTTATTTTGTTGTGGAACTTCGATTCTTGCTGAAATTAGTTAAGAGTCAACAAAAAAAGATCATGCTCGATTGGAGGCTGCCTGAATTGGGGGTCACGGTGGAGTTTTGAATCCCCAGATTCAACGGCGAGGAGTTTTGAGCTTAAAACTTGAGAGAATCTGGCATAAGCCGATAGTATGGAGAAGGAAATCTCGCTAAGGCTGGTATCGCTAGCCACAAAGCAGACGGTTGCCTGAGATAAAAAAAAAAAGAAAAAAAATTATTAATAAAATAATATAATAATAATAATAATAAAAAGGGAGAATCTCGCTCGAAATCCTCTCGCTGGTGTCGCTCTCTCCCACAATCTCGCTTAAAATGCTCTCGCTGATCTCGCTCTCTCTCGTGTCGCTCTCTCCAAAATCTCGCTCTCTTCACTCTCGCTCTCTCCCACTTTCTCGCTCACAATCTCGCTCTCTCCCACGATCTCGCTCTCTCCAAAATCTCGCTCTCTCCAATCTTGTTCTCTCCTACTTTCTCACTCACAATCTCGCTCACAATCTCGCTCTCTCCCACCATCTCGCTCTCTCCAGTGTCGCTCTCTCCAAAATCTCGCTCTCGCTGGTGTCGTTCTCTCCCACAATCTCGCTCGAAATGCTCTCGCTGATCTCGCTGGTAATGGTTTGGTATCGTTGGTAATGGCCTGATCTCGCTAGTAATGGCTTGGTATCACTGGTAATTGGTATCACTGGTAATGGCCTGATCTCGCTGGTAATGGCTTGGTATCGCTGGTAATGGCTTGATCTCGCTGGTAATGGCCTGATCTCGTTGGTAATTATTTGGTATCACTGGTAATGGCCTGATCTCGCTGATCATGGCTTAATATCGCTGGTAATGGCCTGATCTCGCTAGTAAGGTTGTCTTCCAATACGTTGGCTCTCCAAAATCTCTTCCATTTAAGTTCAAATTCATATTCCATTCAAATTGGAATTAAAATCAACTGTTATTCCAAATCTCAGTCTAAAGCTTCTAATCCAAATTTTTATTCTAAATTCAAGCCAGCCAAATCGGGTGAGATAAATGTCAAATCTGTCTCAAATTAAAATTTGGTCATATCCTAAATTTTATCAATATTCGAATGGTTAACCTTGATATTGAGTTATGAATAAAATGTCGAGTCAAAATTTGGCTATATTCCAAATTTTTTCTCAAATTTAAATTCCTTAGTTTCTATACTCATTTCAAAGTAAAATTGAGCATATCCCAAATTTTTATCTCAAACCAAAATTGATCAAGATTCAATTTCACCCCAAATTCTATTCCGAATTCAAATTAAACTAAATTTTCAATTAAAGTGGAACATAAATTCTACTTTAGTTCAAATTAAAGTTTACTTAGCGAAAGTGTGTCAAACGAACAAGATTTCAAATCAAAATTTTGAGCTAAATTCTCATATTTTGATCATGATGATGCATCAAATTAAAAGAGTAAAAAAATCATACTTTGATCTCAAATTACATTTTTTTCGAGATTAATCCACCCATATACGTGCATAAATCTCGAAAAGGGGGCATTTTTTGAATGAGAAATTTTGGACCAATCACAAGTCACCACGTCGTTTGCTAAATTAACGACGAATTTCTAAATCATTGACTTTGGGTACAATTAAAAGTTGACACATGTCCCGAATTGAATTGAAGACAAATTTCGATGACGTCACGTGGATGAATCAGATGAGATTAAATTAGTCCAATTTGATTTTACTATTTGGGCTTAAAGTCCAAACTACAAAAAAAGTTGAATTGGACCCAAATTCCAGATCAGACCCAAAACCAACTAATTGGGCCCAAGGGTCAGGCCCATAGACCAACCAAGCCTATGAAGCCCACCTGAGAACTCTATAAATAGAGAAGTTCTCTTCATTTGTAAGGGCAACATTTTCTACACTCAGAAGACCCAGAGAGAATTCACTAACTAGCAGAGGACTCGACTTCTACTCCAAGCTTCCAAGACTCCTGAAGCTGCACTCCTATAAGGCAGAAGACCTTTGAAGACACAAATACTCTTCCAAGACTTCTACTTCAAGCTTCCAAGACTCCTGAAGCTGCACTTCTATGAGGCAGAAGACCTTTGAAGACACAAATACTCTTCCAAGACTTCTACTTCAAGCTTCCAAGACTCCCGAAGCTGTACTCTTATAAGGCAAAAGACCTTTGAAGACACAAATACTCTTCCAAGACTTCTACTTCAAGCTTCCAAGACTCCTGGAGCTGCACTTCTATAAGGCAGAAGACTTTTGAAGACACAAATACTCTTTCAAGACTTCTACTTCAAGCTTCCAAGACTCCTGAAGCTGTACTCCTATAAGGCAGAAGACCTTTGAAGACAGAAATACTCTTCCAAGACTTCTACTTCAAGCTTCCAAGACTCCTGAAGTTGCACTCCTATAAGGCAGAAGACATTTGAAGACACAAATACTCTTCCAAGACTTCTACTCCAAGCTTCCAAGACTTCTACTTCAAGAACGTTCGGTGCTTTCCTTCTCCAAGTCAAGCATCTTCATCCAACTGAGAGAAAATCAGAGGATCAAATATTAGAGATCGAACCACATCGCATCAAATCAACTCCAACATCAACACCAACTCAAGTTCAACACCACGAAACACGTTTCTCCGGAAACCTCGTGCGAACAGCTTTGTTTCGATTTTGCTTTAATATTACATATATTATGTGTTTCTACAGATTAAGCATTAAAATTCAGGGAAGAAGAAAATACTGACCTTTGAAAAATCCTTCTTCTTGTTATCCACATCAATCATCTTCTTCTCTCAAATAAAACTCCACAACAATGAATTTTCCATGAACAGAATGGTGACGTCACTATAGGATTTTCTCTGCTATTCTCTAGACAATGATCGGTTTGTGGGAATCGAAATTTTGAAAGAAGAGAATTTTGTAGGTCTAGAATAGTTTTTTCAGAGAAACAATTTCTGTGTAAAATCAAGGTGGATAGAAATTGAAAAAGAGAGGGAGAGTGCATAACAATTCTACAGAGAAAAACTTCCAACCTTATTTTTCAACGTGGAGTGGGATATATGGAAATAACCATCCATTCCATTCCAACTTTAATTAAATTAAATTATTTAGTTTAATTAAAATATTAATTAAATCGATTAATTTATGTATTAAATTAAATATTTTAATTTTATTCAAATATTTATCGCCCTCTTAACCTAAAATTTAATATGAATCATATCATATTAAATTTTAACCTATAGTTTTAACATGAATCTCATTCATATTAATTTAATATTTGAATCATATTCAAATATATTAAATCTCCTTTTTATTATATATAGTTTAATTTTGAATCTCATTCAAAATAGACTTCATATTATAATGCATCTATATACATTATATCAATTATATCATATACCATTAATATTATTCCCTTAAATAATTTGAACAATTTAAATTCTTTCAAAATTATTTGCCATTGTTTTAATATTATTATACACTTAATTATTAACCCTAAAATGCTACCCATTATAATTACCCTTTATATTTTGTAGAGAGACATACTTAATTATTAACCCTAAAAATGCTACCCATTATAATTACCCTTTATATTTTTGAGAGAGATGTGTTCTTGAGCGAAAAAAATGTGATTGATTTCCAAATTAAATAGTCTAATTTTGAAGAAAAACGAAAAGATACAAATAAATAACAACCATTCATTCAGTTCAGTTGTTTTGATCTTCTAAAAATACTACTCTTGGAAAAACGAAAGGGTACAAATAAATATCAACCATTCAATTCAGTTGCTTTGATCTTCTCGAAATACTACTCTTATATCCTACTCATTGGATTATATTTCCAACGCTTAAGGTCTCGTTCGATAATATTTTCATTTCTTATTTTTTGTTTTTTTGTGTGTACTTATAAAATCAACAAATTAATGAATTGAGCTAGTTTAATCTCAACCAAAAATAAAAGTAAAAAGTTGGTCTCGTTGATTTAACCGCGTTATGATTTTGTTTTAACCTTCTCTACCCCAAATTGAGTTAAGAAAAACTAAAATTCAGCGGTCAGTCAAAAAATAATAGTGAAATTGTACTTTCTAGATTTCAGAATTGAGTTGTGTGAGTAAAGAAATAGAGTCTCCTCTCCATCTTCCTCCCCAAGTCAAATGCTATTGACATTTCACAATTGGGAAAAAGTTTGTTGCTATCCTTCTCTCAAATTCACCCTCACCTTCTGCCTCGTTTGGTTGCTCGTCCATGGACGGTGGTTTCGTATTTCAAGATTACAATGAAAATTAAAGGGGTGTTATAGGGTGAGGAGATGAGATGAGATGAGTTGAGATATGAACTCAACTCATTGTTTGGGAGGCCAACTTCATATGCCATCGACATTTAATATCATGTCCACCAACAGTGCACTCAGTCTTCATCACCACCATTGCCTCAATGCTCAACTTCAACAACCACCTTTGACAGCCAACTCCGATGGTCATCTTTGACGACTACCTTCGATGACCAATTCCGATAGTCAACTTCGACAACGGTCAACTCCGTCGACCAACTTCGACAACTACCTTCGACGATCAACTCCACCAACTAACTCTAATAGTCAACTCTGATAACCACCTCTGATAGCCAACCTCTACAACCACCGCTTGCGGCCAACTCCGGCAATATCCAACCACCACTATTAACGGCCAACTCCGACGACCTCCGGTGATGACCACTCCACCAACTCTAACGACCGTTATTTTAAATTATAACTATTACAAATTTATACTTTGTTGACACACAAGTTTTTTGTTTTGTTGATGCTCGTGACATAAAATAACTATTAATTTAAAAATACATATAAAACATCAATAAATGTTTATATTTAAGTAACATCAATAAATGTCTATATTTAAGTTGACACACAAAATTGTCAATAAAGACACCTTTGTTGACATAAGAGTACGTAAGTTCCGTCAAAATATTGAATTTCAAGTTTTTTTATTAATCCATAGTATTTTATAGTCATTCTTTATAGTAATTTAACATTAATAAAATCACTTTTATCATATAAGAAATCAAACAAACTTGTATATAAAAGCATTTTTGGGAAAAATCTGTTAGACGCATAAGTGTTTTTATTTTAAAATGTTTTTATCAGAAGTGTTAAAATAAAAATAACTTAACTAGAAACGTCACATGCACAAATTTGTAAAATGATGCTAAAAAAATCGAAATGCACGATCCAAATGTAAGTCCTAAACTCCATTTTCCAAAACTCCCAACAATACGTGTGCTTAGAAAACAATAAAATAAAGTGCATAGTTTATTAAAAAAATATATATGCAGAATTATTATATAAAAAAATTTCCAAACAAAATTAATCATCATAAAACAGATAACCCTAACATATGAACTCAACACCCAAACACGGACATATGAACTCCACAAACATATGAACTCAACTTATCACGCCAAACAACCCCTAATTAATAGATTGAATTATAGTCGCCTCAACAGTCATCACAAGACTGTTTAAAAGAATCCAAAAGAACCTCAAATAGTATACTTCTTTCTTTTGTAACTCAGCCAAAGTATCGATAATCTTCATTGAATCCGAAGTTCATGAGACATACGATCCGACCAATATCAGAAGATATGCAAAAGAATGATAAGGACAGGAAAAGAAATAGGAAGCAAATAAAGAGAATTATGGAAAGAATGCTATGAACAATGCGGTCTACTTTACTTTTAAAGTCTGCACAGTCCTATCATCAAGCACCTCAGCTTTGTCCCACCATCACATTATTATCTGCCAACCCTTCATACCTCTATCAACAAATCTTTGGTGTATACGTACAGAAAAAAACTGATGGACCAAATTTCAGTGAACATTTTCGCCGAAATCAAAGAATATTCGACTGTATATTCATACCTTTCTCTCACTATGATCCCATTATTTCCAGTCCTTGAGAGGAAAGGGGATTGCAAAGAGAAGGGAGACGAGAAGAAAGGGAAGGAAAAAAGAGAACACAAAGAGCTGGTTATTGTTACTATTAATTTTTACATTATATCACAGAACAAAGATACAATTTTGAAAATATTCGCTAATGGATTCAGAAGATACATATTTGTAACATAATCTATGTAGTCACTCCTGCCATTTGAAATGCTGGCTTAACATATCAGTGTAATTGGTATGCCCCTTGTACTATTCTAGCAGATGGATTATTGGTCGTTATCATTACTCACTCACCACTACAGGCCCTGATTCTTGAGTTTTATGGACATATATTAACTCAAAAGATGCAAAAACTAGTACAAAGAAATCATATGCTCACCAGAAATCACCCATGGAAGATGAATTTGATGAATTGAACAGGGAAATCCGCCGTCTCTTGTTTGGAAATGTCATAAACGAGAACTGTTGTGGATCGGAGAACTTGTTAAGCACAGATTTGATGGCTTGGTGCACAGAGGTCTCGAGGAACCGCCGCAATTCAGTAGTTTCAATGTTTCCTTCTTTGCAACTGGTTAACACAAACACATTCTTCATCCTGCCATTTAACGTTGCAATCTCTGCCCTCTTTATTATCAGGTCCAGAGCATGAAGTGCCCTTCTTAAATCGGGTAGCAGGCCGGGTTTATAATCACAACATAGTGATGCTCTAATCGAATACGGCACTCCATTGAATCCATCCTCCTGTTGTTCAACTGTTATTTCATCGATTTCTTTCGGTATGATATGTGCATCACTAACTTCTGCAGCAGCTCTTTTCAGCACTTTCAAATGGCTAATTACTTCAGCAAGTAGTGTTGCTTTGTCCATCTGGACATTGAAGAAACACATAAAGTCAAGGATGATACTCATGGCAAGCATAAAAACAAGCTTATATTTCATAAGAGTTCAATGGAACAAAGATGAACAACAAAATGGAAGGAAATATTAGAAATTGTCTAAATCTTCATACATAAAGCTGGTTGGTGCATTAAATAAGGCAAACTGAGAAGTATCTAGATGATGTCTTCACTACTCGTCAACGGGAATATTCATTCATAGAATTTAGAGTCAAATGGGTGACATCATGTCAGCCAACACCAAAACAAGTAGATGCTGTGAATGGTTGAACAGAAGTCAAAACAGAAGTTTTCTTAAACTAGAATGAATTGAATTTCACCTTTCCCAAAATTCTCATTCTCTTAACATTTAGAGCAAACCAGACATAAATGACCCAACAAGCATCCTAATCAGGACATTTAATACGTCCTTACCATAAACAGTGTCATGGACAAATCTCTCGGTTATATCATTAAAGACAAAAGTAAAACCCCAAATTGAAACAGAGCTAAATCAAAATCCCTAATAACTTAAAATGCCAGAAAACCAACAAATCCCACCTTCTTTCCACCGGGAACGAGACTTCTAAGACTCCCAAGATGACCATTGATTCTCGCTCTACGCCTTCTCTCAGCCTCGCTGTGGTTCTTCAGCGCCGCAGCGCTCCTTTCAGCCGGAACGCATTTACTCTCGAGCTTCAATGGAGCTTCTACAAGCTCGTCCCTCTCACTATCGAGCACTAATGAAGAAGTTGAGGCAGACCCATTTCTCATTGTCGCAGAGTTAGCGCAAAACCCATCGTAAGAGTAAATCTGGGAGAAATGTCCCATGAGCGGAAATGCCCGGAAGGGAAATTGGAAAGGGTAATGGAAGATTGATGGGTGGACGGTGAGTTAGAGAAGGAAGATGGGGGAAAGGAGATCAAAGGGGGGTTGGAAGAAGTAGAAAAAAGAAGATCGGCATTGTGGTGTTGGTTAGAGAATTGGGTTGCGAACAGAGAGATCTTGAAGGTGCGTTAATGGCGAGTGAGTCAGCGTGCAATAAGGAGGAAGATAAGTGGGAAGGGAAGGAAGAGGCAGAGGAAGAGCAAAAGTCTTGGTCAGGGTTACAGTCTGAGTCTCTTCTCTTGTGTGATTTAACAGCGGAACCCATTAATAATGTCTGCAAATAAATGATGAATGATGAGATTGCCTCACTTCCAAGCACAATTTTTTTACCATTATGGGGAGGATTCAAGAAATTAGTCTTTAAAGGAAAAAGAAAAAAAAATAAATCTTTTGTTTTTTATTATTAGTTCTTTTCAAACTTGATTAGACTTCTATCAACATCGGTTAAAGAATATTAAAATTTTGTTTTTTTTATATAAATAATTTTCCTTATTTTTTTATTTTTAAAAATTTCCCTATTAAATATCTATGATCTCAAGGGAGAGAGTTGGCATGAATACAACATTTTTTATTATCTATTTATCTAAAATGTTAATAGATTGATCTTCATCCTACAATTGGTTGAACTAAAATATACATGGTACATATAACTTTAGGTAATTATTCAACAACTTAAAAATAAAACACTTTATCCTATTATCTAGGATTGAATGCTTAATCTTTTATCCGAACACTAGTTGTTATATATATAATCATATTTAAAATACCGATGTCTCAATTTTACGAAAATGTCAATAGAAATATTAATAAAAATGAACAATGTCAATGAATATTTAAAATTACAAAAATAAAAAATGAACTAAAAACTTTTAAATAGTAAATAAATACTCTACACTTTTTTAAACAAATGAAAATATTTGTTATATTTGTGACATTCTATTGCTTATTCTTTTCGTGTTTGATGGATTTTTGTGCAATATAATGAAAATTTTGATACACTCTTATATCCACGCTGAACTCGTGAAAAATATAAAGATATCGATGGAATTGTGATATATCAATAAAAAAAATTAATACTAAGTATATAATTACATAGCTTAAAGTTATTGAGAGAATAGTAATGAAACGTCCCAATTTTTTTTTTCGGGGAGAAAAATAGTTATTAATGTTAAATTCTTGCATTACATTGAATGAGATCTCTAAGTTATTTTAACTAATTAAACATATATCAAGCGGATCTATTCGAATCTTCCTTTATTTGCAATATAGATTCACTTATTTCAAATTAGGTATCCATAACTTAAGTGAAATTTTTGTTTAGATGTTGATTTTTTCTCTCATTAAATAATAAACAAATGGTTCTTTTTTAGTGATGATTAAAGTCATAAAATTATATATTCTTTAACAATAAAAAGTTTTCAAATAAGAAACACAAAAATAACATTTTAAATGGACAAAAAGACACATGTTTAATCGTATATTTTAACTTATATTATAATTCTATTTTGTTATATTTATCACGATAAACCCTTTGTTTAAATTGTCTAAATTGATTTAATCACTTTTTTATTAGGTATTTTTTGTATTTTTATTAAGTGCTTTTTTTAAAAAAAAAAATTTCATTTGAGTGTTCCCACTTGGTAAATGAAACAGTAATTTAATTATTGTTTTTAATAAGTTTGAGGCATTTAATTAGTAGCCTACCTTTTAAATGTGATATTATATATATATTTTTTAGGTCCTAAATAGAAAAAGAAGAAGAAAAAACACACACAACAGTGATTTCTACTTTATGACAACATATATTTTTAAATTAAGATTCATATTTTTAATATATATATGAAACTAGACTACCAATGGCACACAAGTCTTAAGAAAATATATGGAAGTTCAAGTCCTTATTTTTAATGCAATTCATATATTTTATTAATTCTTATTTCCAATCAAGGATAAGGTTAGAGTTTTGAGGTAGGATTAAGATTCTATGAAATATATAATATGGAAATTAAACAATACATTAAGCCAATGAATTGTAAAGCTTTTCCTCAAAGGAAAAGAAAGTTTAAACCTGACTAGGTTTTTCTTTTTTTCTTTCTTTTTTTTTTTTTTTAAATTTATCATATATTAGAATTAGAACATTAATTTCCTTTCAACTAAGATAATAGTAGAAATGCTCGGCATCCAAATCGAGCGTAATTGATCGAGTTTTGTCAGTATAGAAGGACACCTCGAAGAGATCTAAAGAAACAAAGAAGATTGACCATTTCCTAACAGTCAAACTCAATCCAAATATTCCACATAATAATGGAAAAAAGATTGTCCAAATTCTCATATATCATGAAGCAGTCGGACGATGATATATACCTTTAAAATATTTTATTTAGTCTATATCGTTAAAATCTATCTTTAATATTATATCTTATTATCAATGTACATCTAATGAGGAATATAAATAGACCATTTAAATAAATATAAAAAGGTAATTTTCAAAAACATAAAAATAAAAAGAAAGACAAAAAAAAAGAGCATGAACATATCATTTTATTTGTCCAAAAATATTCACTTTGCTTGCATATAATGTTTGCATTAAAAAAACGACAATAAATACAAACATAGAGTTAAAATTGGTAAAATAATCTTTTAAAAGTTTTAGAACGTGTAAATCATATTTTTATTTTTGTACTTTTAAATTTGTTATATTTTGATGTATAAATTCTTAAAATATTAATTTTGGTCCTTAAACTCTAAGATTTATTCTCTTTCCATCTTTAAACATTTAAAATTTCAATCATTGACTCGATTTAAAAAAAAAAAATATATATATTTTGGTCATTTTATTTATTTTAACAATCTAAATGACAACTTTTAATATAGATGATTTCAGATTATATAAATTAGATTTAGAGTCCATTTAGATTGATTTGAGAAAAAAATATTTTTCAAAATACTCATTTTTATCTAAACATTTTTGGTAAAAACTAATTAAAATACATTCAAAATCTATTTTGAATGGTTGTTAAATATTTTAATTTTTTTAAAAATGACATATTTTTTAAATTAAACACTTGAAAATATATTTCAAACATATCTTTAAAGTGATTGAACAAACTGAAATTAGATGGAAAAATAGCATAACGTGAACAAAATAGTTATTTTAAAAAAATTTGTCAATTAAAATAGATACATCGTAAAAAGTTAGAGACTAAAATAAACTTTTTTTTTTTTTTTTAATTTTTTTTGTAAATATAAAGAAAAGATTAAAGCAATTAAAAGAAAATAGGAAGAAAAAGAATTTGGTTTGTTTAATTAATTAAGCTTCATTTGTCGAGGTGGGTGACGCCCTACTTTAGTTGAAATCTGTTTTGGCATTTAATAAAGGTGTGAAGTTGTGGATAATTTAAAGTTAGAGTAAAGACAAAAGCTTAGGGGCAACTCGTGACTTTACACTAATAAATTAAATCAATTACAACTTTAGAAAAAAAGATAAATTATCACTAAGATTTTGGAGTCCAATCTGTAAATTAATTGGTGGTAGTGGTTTAATCAAATAATTAATTTCACTAAGTTTAGAGAGTTGCCCCACTAAGGCAATCTCTTTTTTTAATCCTTCTTTGTTTTATTAATTTAATTTAAAGAGCTTTGAAGCTCCCTATACTGCGCTCTCCCCACCTTTAAGAAAAAGTCTGGCTACCAAATATTCCCACTCTATTAAAAGTTATTTATTATTTTAATGAAAACCCACTTTATTGATAGGTATGTGAGCGACCTACATGGACTATTTATGGCTTAAATTGTTGATCAAAAGGTCAAGGTGTCAATCTTATTAAGATATTGATGAGTTTTTTTAAAAAAAAATTATAAAAATAGAATATTTAAAAAATGTTTAAATCAATAAATATACAGTTTATGCTTTTTCAACTTGTTAACATGCTAACTATTTATATTGGTGCCATTTGTGATTTATTTTACGATATAATGTGAAAAAAAGATGAGATGATTTGTCACTCAGGACACTAATGTTGAACAAGGAACATACATATGCACTGTAACAACAAGATACCAACAACAAGCAATCAAGTAACAACATATAAAAGTTAGTAACTCAGTCGGTGCAATCCATCTATGTCGGTAGACGATGTGCCTGGGAAAGATAATCCACTAATATTATTAAGTCAAACAATTACAATGTAGTACTTATCTGTGATACAACGGCTACTATAGCGACTCATGTAATGTCACACCTGCCCCTTACCATCTTCTTAGCCTAGGAAAGGGCGTGACTGCAGCAGTTATCAACCCTTTTATTGACACTTACTGCCTAAAAACTCTTGCGGAAATAACTCTGATACCAATGAAAAAATTCAACTTACAACTCATTAAGTAGGCGCATTTTGTTACAACAATGTAACGTTTATACAAATTCAAGACTTAACAACAAAGTTTACGACAACAACTGTAAAACCCTCCGGAAGTGTAACTGTGGCTTGTGGCAGACCTTGACCATAGCAGCACCCTGGAACTCCTCACCTTTCACTATCTGGGGGGGGGGGGGGGACATAAAACATGGAAAACATGAGCTATAAAGCCCAGTGAGTGGTGCCTTTAGATAAACAAATAACTTTTCTTATAGCAATATACTTTTGGAAATCAATGCATAGTCAACAAGAACATTACCATAAGTTTACAATTATTTCTCCACTAGACCGCTGGATTAACCCCAGCTCAACTGCTGGTTAAAAACAGTCAACCCCAGCTTGACCGCTAGTTATCACATAATAAAAACATCCCCAACTTTACCACTGGTTATCCCTGGCATGTTCCTACATTTTTCCCAGTACTTTCACATATATACTAAGACAACAACAATTCCTGTGGAAACTTTTCCTATACCCTATTATCCCGCCAATGTGCACATCGACTATTTTTCCGCTAGCTATGCTTAGGTAACTTGACTATATTTCCCGTCGGTCGTCACCGACTATCATTTCCTGCCGACCGAAACCGACTATATTTTTCCGCCAAATACCCTTTTCAAGCATGCTAACTATATATCCCGGGTACAATTTTAGTTTCCAAAACAAACATACAAGCAATATCTCAACAAGCATAGTAATAAGATAAAACATATATTATCACACCCCGCCCCAGATCAACCTTTTAGCCTAGAGAAGGGCATGACTGTAGCAGTTATCAACCCTTAGGCTGACACTTACTGCCTAAAAAACTCTTGCACAATAACTCTGATACCAAATACAAATTATATGCAACGGGACGGCTGTAGGCCCACAATTTATTAACTTAGAAACTTAATATGTTTAGAGTATTTACAACATTAGATTTACAAGTCCCAAAATCCACAAATCCTAGTCCCTATATGAACAATAGTAACATGTGTACAATATTAACAGTAACCACCTGGTTACAAGTCTTTTCGTCCTTTCGTGGCAGAGCAGATACTAAGCTATCTTCAGAGGATTTGACCACTACCTGGGGGAGGGGGGGAGGGGGAACAAAAACATTTAAAAACGAGGTGAGCTTACGCCCAGTGAGTGACCGAGAAAACATAGTAAATTCTCATGCATGATTTCAGTAATGAGTTTTTAACTGAAAATAGAAACCCGGGTTTCACATTTACTTCCCCCTTAAGAAAATTTCGTCCTCAAAATTTACTCGAACTAACTCTGGTTTAAGGTTTCACAACAACCACTGTTGTAACCTCCTATAACCTTGTCTATTACCACCCTTCCACTGCGCTACTCTGATATCAATACCTTAGTTTATCCAATGATACCTCACCTAGCTATCTCTAAGTTAAATGTTGAACCAAACTATCTACCACATAAACATTTGTATCTCAAATACTAAATGAGAATAACTTAAATTCACACTTACCTTCCTAGTAGCACTTGGTTAGATCTTAATTTGTAATCCGTCCTCAACCCTTTACCTACCTCTTCAGCTAACTTCTTCAGATCAGAATCCTTTAATTGCTCACGTAGAATATTTTCTACAAGAGTAGGGCGCACTTGAAATAAGGCTAGTAATCCTCCTTTTCGATCGATTGATAATGCTGCCCTAACATTATACAACTCATGGATCAATCTACCCTTCACTGAATTAATACTAGCTCCAGCTCATCTAGTTTTTTGACTTAAGGCATCAGCTACCACATTTGCTATACCTGGGTGAATTGTACAGTCATAATCTTTAATCAATTCAAGCCATCTTCTCTGTCTTAGGTTTAGTTCCTTTTGATCAAATATATGCTTTAGACTCTTATGGTCTGTAAATATATGACATCGCTCACCAAACAGGTAATGTCTCCACAATTTTCGAGCTAACACAACTGCTGCTAATTCTAAGTCGTGTGTAGGGTAATTACATTCATGCTTCTTTAACTGTCGCGAAGCATAGGCTACTACTTTTCCCTCCTGCATCAGCACACATCCTAATCCTTGTCGAGATGCATCAAAATAAACTTCAAACCCCTTACCTGGTGTAGGTAGAGTTAATACTGGTGCTGATACTAACCTTTGTTTCAGCACTTGGAAACTATGCTCGCATTCTGGCGACCATTCAAACTTCGCATCTTTTCTGGTTAGGTTTGTCAATGGAAGGGCTATCTTAGAGAAACCCTCCACGAATATGCTATAATAACTTGCTAAACCCAGAAAACTGCGTACTTCGGTTACATTCAGGGGTCATTCCCAATTAACTACTACTTCTATATTTTGGGAATCAACACTAACTCCGTCAGCAGAAACTATATGCCCAAGAAATATGACTTGATTTAACCAAAAATCACACTTACTAAATTTGGCATATAACTTCTTTTCTCTTAAAGTTTGTAATACCATCCTTAGATGTTCTTTGTGTTTTTCCGCACTACTGGAATACATTAGTATGTCATCTATGAATACTATCACAAACTGATCTAGATAAGAATGGAATATCCTATTCATCAAGTCCATAAATACCGCAGGAGCATTTGTTAATCCAAACGGCATTACTAGGAACTCAAAATGTCCATACCTAGTTCTGTATGCAGTTTTAGGAACATCTGTGTCTTTCACCTTCAACTGGTGATAGCCTGACCTCAAATCTATCTTAGAGAACACTATTGCACCCTTTAACTGATCGAAGAGATCATCTATACGAGGAAATGGGTACTTATTCTTAATGGTCACTTTATTCAACTATCTATAGTCGATGCATAATCTAAAAGTACCATTTTTCTTCCTAACAAACAAGACTGGCGCTCCCCAAGGTGATACACTGGGTCTAATGTACCCCTTATCCACAAGTTCCTGTAATTGAACTTTTAACTCTTTCAGCTCCGTTGAGGCCATCCTATATGGTGCTTGGGATATAGGTGCAGTACCAGGAATTAACTCAATAGTAAATTCCACTTCCCTATCAGGCAGTAAGCCTAGTAATTCTTCATGGAACACATCTAAGAATTCTTGTACTACAGGTACATCCTTAGGTTTTAGTTTCTTATCTTGGGAAACTACTACAGATTCACCCACCCTTTTTAAATTTATTTTGAGTTGTAATCTGAAAAATGAAGTCTTTGGCCCTATGTATAGGCGTCCAAGACAGCTCCACGACCAACACCTCCTACTTGGTTGCATGTTCAAGTGTCTTTTCTTCACACCATCAACGCATTCTTACATCAGCGCAAGCCAAAGTGTCTTCTTCTCCTTTCACCAACGCATGGCCCTCATCCTTTACATGTCTTCGTATGCATCCACCTAATTTGCTTAAGGTTTAAGAATTCCTCCTAACAAGCCACATGTCCGGATGACGTCCTCCATATGAGCTCATCCTTCCTATGCATCCACAAACCTTTGGATGTTCAACACGTAGCAAGCCAACTCACTACCATCGCAATCTAACTTAGCCATCGCAAGAGCTAGCCATCACCAACGCATAGGATGGCCGCTCATCCTCGACGCATGGCCCACTAGGTATCACTGCAAGGCTTGCTCGGCATGGGCGTATGGTGCTTGGCATAGGCACTAGCCGCTCGACACATGGGCGTGTGGCTTAGGTGCTAGCCACCGATGCATGGGCGTATGGCTTAGGTGCTGGCCATCGCTCGCAAGGCTTGCTCGGCCGCATGGGCGCTTGGCAGGGTGTTCAACGCATTGTAGGGGTGCTCGATGCATGGTCGCTCGACGCATGGGCGCTTCCATCAACGCATCACTTGGCACGACAGCTTGGCCCACTTCGATGCATGGCTGGGTAGTTTGGTCGAGGCGCTTTGACGCATGGCTGGGCAATTTGGCCGAGCCTGCTCGACGCATGGCACCCTCCAGCCCTTGTGCCATTCCAATGCCTCATCCTCGGCTGCCATCCTTCAACCATCTGCCACCTTTCAACGCATCCTTCCATTTTCCTTCCTTCACCAATGCATCCAATGCATCCAACGCATCCAAAGCATCCATCACATCCATTCAGCCTAATGCATTGGTCTAACCTTCAAGGCATGTATCACTCCCACTTTACTTCTCCCTTGGCCCAAATAATCTCTCCAAGATCTTATGGCCAACGCATGGTTATGCCTAATCGAACACTTAGTCAATTTTTCATCATTCAAAGCTACTCAAGAAAAATCTATTCAACACTTAGAAATTTCCTTCCCTTCAACATAGGGTTTAACTTTCACCTAGTTAATTTCCTTAATCACCTGCTTAAGTAGGGACAATGGAAATCCGGGTTTCACACGTAAAGTCCAACTAAGAAATAATCTAGGTTTCTCCTAGATGTGAGACTCCCTCTCAAAACAAGTTAGGCTCCCCCTAAGTATGTTATATTAGTATCAAACCTTTTGGCTTCGATAGCGTGTGGAACTTCTCTCTCTCCAACACTATTAACTTCCCTTTTTCTCAGTGAAGATTCACGATGAATCTTAGGTCCTCCCTAAGATAGAGAACTTCTTCTCAAGAATGAAGTCTTAGACTTTCCCTAAAACAGAGAATTCCTTCTCAAGCGCAATGCTTTAAACTACCCCTAAGACAAGAATTATCTTCAAGGACTTTCACTTTCAATCAACTATATTGCACATCGAAATACAGTGAGCAAAGATAAAAAACACAATGTTGCACAGATCGGGTACCCCTCTCAGAAAAATACCCTCAATCAATTAAAAGTTCTAACCCTAAATGAACGCCACTTTTCTCTTTTTAAAAATCATGGCCAAGAAAGGAAAGAAAATCTCCATTCGGAAGAAATAAACTACGCCTTGAACAAGGAAAATATCTAAAAAAAAATAAATCTGCAGATTTTGTCCATTACAAGGAAAAAAATATACTAAAGAGATAACATCTTTTGAGATAACTGTTGAGACAATATTTGTGATAACTACAAAACCACCATAAGCAACCTTAGAAAAAATATAGAGCCAATAAACAAAGCTCTAAGATAATGAAATTTAATATCCATTCACTTCTTGTTGATGTAAAATCCATAAAAATGTGAAAATGCTGACATGTTGACAAAATTTAACATCATGCAAAAAGAAAAATTTGTTAATATAAAAGCATTTGAGTTGTACTAAAATAAGGATCATTCCAATTAACTAAAATGAATTTTCAAGATAAAAATATGCTGGTAAGATGTGAAAAAAAAATAAAAAGGTATCTACTGCTTGTTAAATATGTTACCTACAATGATACAACATTCCACACAACAATTGCAAGAAATAATAAACAGATAGAAGAACGCCAAAGATTGGTAACCCAGTTTGGTGTTAACCACCTACGTCTGGGGACAGTATACTAGGAAATATAACTTCACTAATATCAATAATAAATAATTACAACATAGTACTTATCTATAATGATAACACAATTATAGTGACTCCCGAACAATTCTATCACTCAATCGTTTCCCTAGGTTCCCCCTAGATATGAGATTCCCTCCCTCAGTAACTTAGGCTCCCCTAAGTTGTAGTATCAGTGAAGAATGTCTTAAGCTCCCCCTCAGATAGAGACTCCCTCTCTGCAAGACTCAAGTTCCCATCAAGTCGTGAGACTCCCTCTCACTTAAATCAGATCTTTCCTTCTAAGAACAAAGACCTCTTTGCTCGATTAGCTTAGACTACCCCCAAACTTGAGAATCCTTTCTCAAATGAATAACGTCATACAAATCATGAGTAACTTTAAGTACGTCTCTAAGAAATTCAACTATTTATTCTTTTTACAACAGTAATCTGAATTGTAATCGAACACTCACTATAGTAGAACACAATATTCTTCTCTCATTTAAAAAACACAACGGTCAACCTAGCCGAAGGACTGAATGTCCTTTAAATATTCATAACAGATACATGAAGAAGCAACCATACCTTCCAAACAGTCGCACACTAAATAAGGAAAGGGATCGACAAATAATACTGCGGAAGGAAAATTCGAAAAGGAAAGAATTTGGCCGAATCAACATTTTTGAAAAGCATCCAACACCACTAATGTAAAGACATCTTATCTGCACCACTTAAACAAATATTTTCAACCACACAATAACTAAAAATGTCCCCCTTTGGCAATATTCTTTTAAGCAATGACAAACATAGAAATGAACATAACATAGATAGAAGCACTATGTCATTGAAACAATTCATAATAAACTGAAAGACAATTCACAATAGCTCCAAATAAAAAGAAACAATAGAAACCACCACAGTAAAATAGTTAAATAAGATGAGAATAAAAACAATCAACAATAAGCAACCATAACCACCACCAACACATATAAGTTTCTTCTCCCTCTTTTGACATGCTTAAAAAAAATGCAAAAAAGCGAAGGAGACAAAGAAACAAACAACCTTCAACAATCTTCCACATCATCATCATGTACACCAAAGTTCTCACCCTAATTAGAACCTTCCAAAGAGCGATGAAGAAAATTCAACAAGTCATCCACCTCAGATTTGCGAGTAGAAATTCTCTAAATCAACACCAAGATCTTTTGATTCACTTTTCAGCACATACATTACAATTTTCACACAAGGAGTCTGGAAAAGCTCCCTAGTTGAACCACTTTCAGATGCTGGCACTTCAAAGAAAACCAAATCAGAAACATGTTTCCCTTGATATAAACGATAATTGAAGGACAAGGCAAGAGGAAAAGGTCTAGGCACATTTGAGTAAAAAAGCAGGTTAGGTTTCCGAGCCTACAGAATACAACAAATAAGCCTAAAAAAGCATAAGGGAACTTTAGTGGCTTGAGATCAATGTGATGCTTGATTTTGATTTAGAATAAAGACACTATAGTTGAATTTTGCCCCTGTGCCAAATCTGAAATAGAAGGGTTGCTAATGTAGTAGATAGGCCAGATTTGTGAGATGATGGACACCAATTCTCAATTCCTATCTTGTGAAGCAACACATATTTCACACTGAGATCAGAATAGGACAGTTCTCTATTCTTAGGCCAAGGAATTTGACTCCCCTAGTGAGTTCAAAAACAAGATCAAACATAGAAGGCCTCTGTTCTGTAACATTTTTAGGAACTTAACAATCCAGAAACTTGTTAAAGTGAGAGGCAGAAAAAACAAAGTAGTGCCCTCTCACATGAACCCTTCTAAAATCAGGGCTACCTTTAACATCAAACTAGCAAGAAGATTCATATAGAATTCACAAACTAACTGAGGATAGTAGGGCCCAAGATTCAACACAGAATGCACAATATCAGCCTTCACAAATAGTTCCATAATTTCAAGACAATATTGAGCTTGTTTAAAAAGATCTCTTTCAACAACAATCCTTCTATTTACTACAAACATCCGCATCTTTACACTGTCCTTGGTGTGAAAAGTGAAGGAATTGAATTCCTGATGTAAAAGCGACTAATCGCCTTTGTGTCAATGAATTCGTTTTTTGGAACATATCTTAAAATAGAGAAAACACATAACAGAGAAGAGAAACAGTAACATATAGCCTAAGCATGCTTTCTAATTAAGTTACTGAGGGGAAGGGAACATCAGAAAACTTACCTTTGAAGAACTTTTTCTTCACGTGCTCTTCTATTTGAATCACGAACAAAGAACTTCCTCTTCGTCACAAACACTTCTCCCACGAAAGCAACAAGAATATTGAACCTCTTGGACACCACCACAAAAGACTTCCTCACTATTCTCAAGGTAAGAATCAAGACAAAGTTATGAGTTTATCTTAATAATTTTGGTAAGGGAGAAGAGTAAAACTTTTGAGAGAACTTCACAGAGAACAAGAACAAGAATTCTTACAGAGATAGTTCAACTGAGTATCACATCTATCTCTCCTTAACTGCCTCTGTAATCTTGTATATGAGAGAGATAAGGGGAGTTATTTTCATAACTTCCTTCAACACGTAAAATAACTCCATCTTTAATTATATTATAATAATATAATTAAACAAACCTTATATTATATCCCATATAATATAACCTATAGTTTATGTTATATCATATATAATATATACCAACTTTATATTCTCTCATATAACCTAGAGTTTTAATATGAATCATATTCACATTAGTTTTAACCTATAGTTTTATATGAATATCATTCATATAATTAGTATTTGAATCATATTCAATTATTTATCTCTCTTATTAAATTTTATATTATAATGTATCCATATACATTATATTAACTGCATCTCATACAATTAATCTTCTTTAATTAATTTGAACAATTCAAATTAATCCAAAATTAATTGATTCTCATTTATCCCTTATTGAGCTAGCAAGGGGACCTTATGGACCTATAGATTAGAAGCTCCAATGATGCGAGATTAATAAATTAAACTCTTTAATTAAATTAATCAACATTCATTAATTGTTGGTCACTTCACTAAAGACCGACAATTGTACTCTTGGATATAACCAATCAACAGTAAGTTGATCCTTCACAAATTGCTCGTAACTACAGCTAGACCAAAATTACCGTTTTACCTTGGTAGTTATATCTAACTCTATAAGTACCAATCCCTCTAATGAACAATTAGTTATAGTCCAACTATAAACTAGACCTCTCTCTTGCTAGTGAGAGGGTGAGGTGTTTTATTGTTCAAGACCTGAAATCAGCCATTAAAGGAGAAATTTATCCACTTATTCTAATCAGGGGGAGGAGTGAATTCCATCTTGTGTAGCTGTATTCCCAGCTCCCACTCGGATGAATTCCCAAAATGTAGGCATATTAAGTCGGCAAATCTAACCACTCTCACCCATACAGATCAAAGAACCGCCCTCACAGGTAGGAGTTTACAACTCATTCAGGATTAAGGTCAAGTCATCTATGGTCATCCTATTGAAATGTAGGTCTTTTCAAGTAATGGTGTTATAAAGAGAGACTAATCATTTTCATGGTCTGATCTTAAACAAACTCTTTGTACAGGATACTCCCACTCATATATCTCTACATGAATGATCAGGATTATATCATTTGTAACACTTTACAACAATTTTAACAATTACAAAGTGGATCGCATCTGTATTATCACCAGAATAAGGTACCCAGCCTTATCCATCTACTACATACCATTTGGGTTATTACTTAAATATGATCCACTTGTATGTCACCACATATATGTTTAAGTTACATTAAATAACCTTGGATATTAGTTTATTGGTTTTAGGTTAATGTAGGCTAAATGTAAAATACAATAACATTTTAATTTATTAAATAAATAATTCGTTGTACAAATAATTTACAAACCACGAGACCACGAGATTTAAGGCATCAACCCCAACAATTTTCCACCTATCCTAATGCTAGTGGGGTGTACGAATATAAAGTATAAAAAAATATAATACATAAAACAATAAACTAGAGCATATAATACGTGCCCAGTAGAGTCTCCCACTTACCATAGACTAGATGATTCATGTCTCGTAAACCCATAATCTCCAGGTGACCCTCGAACACTTTAGTCGTGAGAATCTTTGTAAATGAATTAGCAATATTGTGCTCCGAGCGATCTTCGTGATGATCACATCCCCTCAATACAAAATCTCCCGAATGAGATGATATTTGCACTCAATGTGCTTCCCTCTTTTGTGGCTTCTAAGCTTCCTGAAAATAGCCACAACACCACTATTATCATAATAAAGGGTGTTGGGCTTTGAAATTTCAATAACAACTTTCAGATCTGTCAAAATTTTTCTGAGCCATATAGCCTCCTTAGCAGCTTCACAAGCCGCTACATACTCTGCCTCCATGGTAGAGTCAACAATGCAACTTTGCTTTGTGCTTCTCTAGACCACAACTCCTCCGTTAAGATTGGATACTGATCCTAATATGAATTTTCTAGAATCCCTATCAGTTTAAACAATAAAGTCAGTGTTGAAAGAGTACGTGAATACTTGTAACGGAAAGATCGAAGTCCCAATTTTAATTTTGTAAAATATCTAAACATATAGAGGACAGAAACATAGGTATAACATTCTAATTAAGCATGCATTTTACAGAATATTGAGAGGAAAGAAGGGATGAAGGCAACTTACCCTTGAATACCAAAATTCTTCACGAATCCTCTTCAATCCACGAACAATTCAAGCCCTTCTCTTAGTCTCATGAATGCCTAAAAGACAGCAATAAAAGCGCACACCACCAAGAGCTCTTCCCCGTCATTGTCAATGTAGAGAATCGCTAAGAGTTTGTGGGCTTCACTAGATTAGTTTTGGATGAGAGAGAGGTTTGATTTACAGAGGGAAAAAAAAAACAAAGAGACTTCTAAGAGTATTTCTTCACTCAGTACAGGAAGAAGAAGAGGATCTATATCCCCCATCTACCTTAACCCATGTTCAATGAGAGAAAAGGGGTAGGGGTGGTTATCCAACAATTCCCCTCCCAAAACTTAATTTTAAATTAAAAATAATTTTAATATATATATATATATATAAACCATATGTTATATTGAATATCACACATAACTTATAGTTTATATTATATAACCTATAATATAACATATAGTTTATTATTCTCTCATTTAACATATAGAATTTAATATCATACTCACATTAATTTTAATCTATAGTTTATAATATGAATCTCAATAATATTTCAATCATATTCAAATATTTATTTCTATCAAATAAAAATTATATTATAATGCATCACATACATTATGTTAATTATATCTCATATAATTAATTTTATATTATAATGTATCACATACATTAACTTAATTATATCTTATATAATTAATTTCCTTTATTAATTTGAATAATTTAAATTAATCCAAAATCAATTCGATTCTCATTAATCCCAATTGAGCTAACTAGGAGCCTTTATAGACCTATAAATTGAAGCTCCAATGGTATTTGATTAATTAATTAAACTCTTTAATTAAATTAATAAACTTTCATTAACTGCCGGCCACTCTGCTAAAGACCAGCAGCTGCACTCTTCGTACTACAGATATATTCCTGTATCCATTGAATATAACCAATCAATGATATGTTGACTCTTCACAAATTGCTTATAAGTACAGCTAGGCCAAAATTACTATTTTGCCCTTGTAGTTACATCTAACTCCTTAAGTACTACCGATCCCTCTAATGAACAATTAGTTATAGTCCAACTATAATTGAACCCCTCTCGAGCCAGAAGAGGGTGTGATGCCACATTGTTTAAGCCCTAGAATCAACCCTTAAGGGAGCAATTTATCTACTTGCCCTAACAGTAGAGAATGAGTGAATTCTTTCTTGTATAGCAGCGTTCCAAACTTCCCAATCAGTTGAATCCCCAAAATGGTAGGCATATTGACTAGGCGAAACTGGCCATTCTCACCCATGGAGATCAAAGGACTGCCTTCATAGCAAGTCACCTATGGTTATCCTGGTGAAATGTAAGTCTCTTCTAGTAACGGTGTTATATTGAGAGATTATTCATTTCGTGGTCCGGGCTTATACAAACTCTTTGTATAGAATACCCCCGCTCACATGTCTCCACACGAATAATCAAGACCAGATCATTTATAGCACTTTATAAGAGTTGTAACAACTACAAAGCAGGTCGTATTCGTAGTGTCACCAGGATAAGGTACCCATCCTTATCCATCAACTATAGACCGTTTAGGTTATCACTTAAACATGATTCATCTGTATGTCTCCACATACATGTTTAAGTTATAAAAGATAATTTTGGATCTTAGTTTATTGGTTTTTATGGGTTAATGCAACTAAATGTCAAATAAAATACATCTTATTTTATTAGGTAAATAAAATTTTTGTACAATAAAATTACAAGTGTATCCTATAAGGATCAAATCCTGAGCTCCATACACAAGCATGTTTCCCTCATTCTCTAAAGATACTTGAGGATGAATTTAACTATTGTCTTGTGATCTAATCTTAGATTAGACTGATATCTACTGATAATCCCCACTGCATAGCAAATGTCAAGTATAGTACATAACATTGCATACATAAGGCTGCCAACAGACAATGCATAGGGGATCAATCTCATTTCCTCAACTTCTTGAGGTATCCTAGGACACTGTTCCTTAGACAATACAATTTCATGCCTGAAAGATAATAAACCCCTCTTGGAATTGTGCATTAAATATTTGACAAGCATCTTGTCAATATATGATGCCTGAAACAAGGCTAGAATTTTGTTCTCACAATCCCTAATGATTTGGATCCCTAGAATAAACTATGCCTCTCTCAAATCTTTCATTTGGAATTGGGCAGTTAACCATTGTTTAATATTTTTCAGTAGGCCTATATCATTCCAAGGAGTAGGATATCCACATACAACACTAAGAAAGCTATTGAACTGTTCATGATTTTCTTGTAGACATAAGACTCATCAACTATTTAGTCAAAGTCATAAGATTTGATCGCAGTATCAAATCTTATATTCCAAGATCGAGACATTTGTTTCTATCCATAAATGGACGGATTAAACTTTCTAACCATTTGCTCTTGACCTTGTTTAATGAACCCCTTTAGTTGTTGAATATAGGTGGTCTCCTCAAGATTACCATTTAGAAAGATAGTCTTGACATTTATTTGCCATATCTCATAATCATAATATGTGTCAATGGATAGGAGAATCTAGATAGACTTAAGTATGGCAACAGGTGAGAAAATTTCCTCATAGTCCACTCCCTTGACCTCGGTATAACCCTTTTTCCATCAATCTAGCCTTAAAGGTCTGTAACATCTATCTACACCTCTTTTCCTCTTGTAGATTCATTTGTAACCCATAGGTTTTACCCCATCAAGTTGATCTATAAGATTCCAAACTGAATTGAAGTACATAGACTCCATTTCGAGATTTATAGCCTTAACTCATTCATCTTTGTCCACATCATCCATTTCCTATTTATAGGACAGTGGATCCTCAACCTCGCCATCTGATATGACGGCTAGAATTTCTGTTAAACCTATATAACGAGTAGGTGGGTTTGAAACCCTTTCACTACATCGAGACTTCCTCAACTATTGAGGTGGATGTGTCTGACTAAATGAACAGACATTAACAACTCTTGTTGATGTACTAGCCTCTTCAACAACTCTTATTGAAGTGTCAGTAGGTTCATTGAAAATTTTATTCAACACAATCTTACTGCGGGATTTATACTCCCTGATGTAGTCCTCTTCCAAAAAAGTAGCATTTTTCGACACAAATACTTTATTCTCTTTTGGATGATAGAAGTAACCATCCCTCGTTTCCTTGGGGTAGTCTATAAATACGCACAATTTTGAACGAGGTTCCAATGTCATAAGATTTACCTCAAGCGCATGTGTTGGGCAACCTCAAATTTTGAAGTGGCATAAAATACCTTACAACCATTCCATAATTCGAAAGGTGTTCCAGAAATACTTTTGGACGGAACATAGTTCAAAATATAAGTTGCAATCATCACTGCATAACCTTAGAACAAATCGAGTAAATGAGCATAACTCATCATAGATCGAACTATGTCCAACAAGGTTTTATTTCTCCTTTTTGATATACCAATCTACTGATGTGTACCAAGTGTCGAGAGTTGGGATGTGATTTAATGTTCTATCATATTGTCCTAGAATCTTAAATCCATATACTCTCCATCTCGATCTAATCGAAGTGTTTTAATGGTTTTACCTAATAAATTCTCAACATAAGTCTTATACTCTCTAAGCTTTTCAAGAGCTTCAAAGTTATGTTGAAAGAGATGAAGTATTAAAACCGTTCTTTTGCCTTAACATTTATAAGACCATAGAGTTTGACGTACAAGTTCTAAGCGTTCTTTGGCCCTATGACCCTTTCCAAAAAACACAACCAATCATGCAATGTATGATTAGCTTAGTTACAAGGCTCGTGACTCAGGTTTTAACAATTCACTAGATATGCTTGCAACTAATTAGGAAATCCAAAGACAATCAATCAATTTGAGTTAAATTTCAAAATGGTCATCCAAATTCATTCATGCATGAGCGAGTGCAAAGCTTTATTGTTTTGTCTCTAAGCCTAATTGGAAAGGTTTTAAAAGCTCTTAATTTGTTTTCCTTCTACTCTGACTTGGTTATCGGCCTTCAAACTACCTAAACTTGTCACATGGGTAATACTTCGACTAGGGTACCTGTAAACCCCAGAACCTATTTTTCTTGGTAGTCATGCTTGAATCTATTTGATGTTTATGATTGTTAACCTGTAGAAGTATTCAGAGGAAGAAAATATTCTAAATGTAGACAAAGGAGATCTCAGATAGCTTAAGGGAAAACATCCAACACTTAGTGAAAATCTTGAGAAGTGTATGTAAGGGAACCTAGGCATGAAATAGATCAAGGCGAGGAATGAAATAATTTCCTAAGTTTAGAAATTGAACTCTTGGGTGTAATGAGAAATCTCAATACTTAGAAGGAAATTTATAAGGCTTATGATTTAGAGCCATACCATGCATCCAAGGCTCAAGTGGGAAGAATTGACTAAGTGTAGCAAGAGGCGTGTGTGGGAGGCCTTATGATAAAGGTTAACTGGCTATCAATTGTGGTGATGGTTGTGGCTAGCAAGAGGCATGTGTTAGCCTCAAATGGGAAAATGAGAGGTAGCATGCATGTAGTTGAGTGCCCAAGGCAAGCACTAAAGGGACACCAAGATAAGGTGTTAGGTGTGGGTTGCAAGGTGTGCGTTGGCCATAAGAAACAGAGGTTAGAAGCTATGTGTGGGAGCAAGCTTAGCACCTAGAGGAGAATTCTAAGTGTTCAACGCATAGTGAGCTTGGCGTTGGAAGGTTTGACATCAAAGGAGAGGTACTTTAGGAGGATTGTGCAAATGCTTTATGAATTATTTAGCAATTCATATTTACTGAAATCTATTTTTGACAACTAATTTCAAATAGTTTCCAAAGTAATGCATATCTTTTTAATATTATGCTTATGCATTAACTTAGAAAGCTACTAAGTATGTTCATGAGTATGCATTAGTGTTGAATGCCTTAGGGCAACTAAGTCATATAGAGATAAGAATGTACCTTAGAATATATGAATATCACAATACTGAAGGACTTAATGTGAAGGTACTAGAGCTAAGTCCTGGATATAAGTTCTGTTGATAGGATCCAAACTACGTGCACGTAGAATAGTTAAGACTAGGAGAAAGGTGATGGACAAATGTGACACACCATATCCTAGGGAACTATAAGGTAAGGTGATGAACAGAGGAGACACACCTTAAACTGGTATAGTATGAGGAAGACTAGATGGAGGGTAGTGAACAAAGGTGACACACCTTAAACTGGTATAGTATGAGGAAGACTAGATGGAGGGTAGTGAACAAAGGTGACACACCTCAACCTAGAGTAGTAGAAGAGTTGAACAAGAGGGCTCCTTCTCTCAATTAAGTAGTAATGCAGTTAAGTAAGGTAGAGAGCTGACAAGATGGTTCATTCTCAGATAAGAGGCTAAGTATAAGTATTGAGAGTTGAGTAAGAGGGTTACTCTTAACTAAGGAATAGTCCAGTTATATACAAATATGATTTGTTATGTTATAATGTTAATGTGAATGTTGTTTACCTAAGTTTATGTTCCAGTTAAAGCTTTTTTATTATTAGTTTTATGTATGATGCTTATGTTTCAAAAGTTAGTCACTCACTGGGTTTCTAGCTTATATTTTCAAAATGTTTTCCCTCCAGGTAGCAGTCACTCCTTAGAAAACATCTCTACTGCTGCTCTGCCACTCAAAGACATAGGTTGAAGGAAACTTGATTGATGACTTTGAATTGTTAGTACACATATGTCTGTCATATGGGGACTAGGGTTGTATATTGGGCTCACTAAGTTGTAATGTACATAAGTGTATGTATGAACAATGTTATGAAATCTTGTAATGTAAATGTGTTAAGTTGTGAGTTGATCTCTTCAGTGTGTTGATAAAATGTATGTATACCAGGGTTTGGAACAGGTTAAACAGGTTAGTTAGGCAGTAAGTGCCAGTAAAAGGGTTGGTAACTGCTGCTGTCATACTCCCTTCCAAATTAAGAGGGTAATCTGGGACGGAGTGTGACACAAACGGTGCCATGAGGTCGAGCATAGATCTCACGGTGTGAACTATTAAGGAGAATGTAAAAAGAAGTTGACATAACATATACATCATTTTCCTCCCACTAAGTGTTTTAAACCTAGGGTTTATTACTCAGGTAAATCCGACTAACAATTTATCTAAGTGTATTATTAAATTGGCCCAATATAACTCTTATATTGGATAGTTTAACAATATATGATTTTGTTCATTAAACACTTTAGTTTGGGTTGCTACCCTAAATCTCATAGTCTTGTAGTTTGTAATTGTATTATACAAATATTGTATTTATCTAATAAAAATAAGAGGTGTTTTATTTTACATTTAGTTGTATTAACCCACAAAAATCAATAAACTAAGATCTAAGGCTATCTTTTGTAACATAAACATGTGTGTGGAGATATACAGGTGGATTATGTTTAAGTGATAACCTAAACGACCTGTAGTGGATGGATAAGACCGGGTACCTTATCCTGGTGTCACTACGAAACATGCTTTGTAATTGTTATAATTTTTATAAAGTGCTACAAATGATCTAATTCTGATCATTCATGTGGAGACATGTGAGCAGGGGTGTTCTATACAAAGAGTTTGTATAAGACTGGACCATGAAATGAATAGTCTCTCTCTATAACATTGTTGCTAGAAGAGACTTACATTTCGTCAGGATGACCATAGGTGACTTAACCTGAATCCTGAGTTAATTATGAATTCCTGCCTATAAAGACGGTCCTTTGATTTGTATGGATGAGAGTGACCAGTTTCGCCGACTCGATATGCCTATGATTTTGGAGATTCATTTGATTGGGAGTTGGGAACGTAACTACACAAGAAGAAACTCACTCATGCCTTATAGTTAGGGTAAGTAGATAAGTTGCTCCCTTAAAGGCAAATTTCTAGGCTTGAACAATGTAGCGCCACACCTTCTCCTAGCTCGAGAGGGGTTTGGTTATCATTGGACTATAATTTATTGTTCATTAAAGGAATTAGTAGTACCTAAGGAGTTAGATATAACTACATGGGCAAAATAATAATTTTGGTCCAACTATACTTACGAGCAATTTGCAAAGGGTCAATGCACTGTTGATTGGTTATATCCATTGGACATAAAAAATTATCTATAGTGCGAAGAGTGCAATTGTCCGTCTTTAGTGGAGTAACCAACAATTAATGGAAGTTGATTAATTTAATTA
The DNA here is from genome assembly GCF_027475165.1 of Benincasa hispida. NCBI lineage: Eukaryota > Viridiplantae > Streptophyta > Magnoliopsida > Cucurbitales > Cucurbitaceae > Benincasa > Benincasa hispida. The sequence continues at coordinate 21,341,863 of NC_143487.1, forward strand.
AAGAGTAATTAATTAATCAAGTACCATTGAAGCTTCAATCTATAACTCCATAAGGTCCCCTCGTTAGCTCAGTTGGGACTAATGAGAATTGGATTAATTTGGATTAATTTGAATGGTTCAAATTAATAAAGAAAATTAATTAAATATGATATAATTAATATAAAATTATTTGTATGAGATATAATAAAATAAAGTTTTGAGAGAAAAGGAATGTTTGAATATGATTCAAATATTAAAATTAATATGAATTTAATTCATATTAAATACTATAGGGAATGAAGTTATTTGATAACTTTTCCCCTCCCCCCATTATTCTCTTATTGACTAACATATGGAAGTGGGAAAGGCTGAATCTTTCATCTTCCTCTTGCATACTAATATAAATATAGAATAGAATTCTTTTCTTTGTTGGGGGTGTATTGCTCTCTCAAATTCTAGAATTTCATCCATTCCAAATTAATCCTGAAGCCCACAAAACGCTCATTGATTCTCTACCCTTCCAGAATATCAAGGTTTTTGATTTGTTGTATTCAGGATTTGGAGATCTGTTGCTGTGTTTTTTTCTGATTGTTTGTGAATTCGAAAGGAATTCAAAGAGTTCGTGATTTCAAGAGGAACATGAAGAGTTCCGATCTTCAAAGATGAGTGATCTTCTTATCTCCTATTTCTCTTTGTTTTTTTTGTGTAATTTCATGCTAAATTAAAGCAAATGTTTATATTTCCATTCTCAAGTCAATTATATGTTCTATAGAAATAAATTGGGATATCGATCCTTTTTGCACAAAGTGTCATCTACTCTTTCAATTGGTATCAAAGTGTGGTTTAGTCCTAATTTTGATTTTTGAACATTATTCAAAGTAATGGTGGGTTTAGGATTCTACATTGTTGAATATTGAATGGGTTTTGCACGTTTGAATGTTTTCGGGATTGGACTTTTAGAATTCTGCTGCATTTTATGATTCAGTATGTAAAAGGCTCGTTGTTTTCGACATAATTAATTGCTATCGACTCTCTAATTCAAAGTCTGGGTCATTTGTGATTGTTTTCTAGCTTCAATTTGGTGGAAAATAGAGCAAGATTGGTAAAATTCAGATGAATGGGTGAAGAACTGCAAGTAATCTTCCTTATAGCATAAGGCTTAGTGTTGCAATGTTGGCCTTACACTATAAGGCAAAAGCCTCAGCATTGCAACGCTCCAGTTGCAGCGTTGCAACACTTCGTAGAGCATCGCGATGCTATGAATAGCGTAGTGCAACACCACAAACTTCACATTGCCAACGTTGCAACTCTAGTGGAGAGTGTTACGACGCTTCAGACGGGAGGCACGCGAGCAAAGGGTTGGTCCAAACCAGCGGTTCGAGGTTTCCAAGCGGTTTAACTACGGTTTTCTTTAGTTTTTTTTAATTATTATTTGTAATAATTATGTATTTTATTATTTTATGATTAATTAAATTAGTATAATTATTATATTGATTTAATTAATGTTTTAGGAAACCAATCCCGATCAAAATTGTTGCTTTTAATTATGCATGTGATGTATGGGTATTTCTATTATTATATAGGCCATAATGTATTTCATATAGAAAAATCTCACCATAGGATATATATTTATTCATGCATCATTTTAATATAAATGTTATATAATAAGGTTGCAAGATTTATTAAGCATGTGATAACTCTAAAAAATAGTTATAATTCCTGGCTTAATTTAGGATCGTTAATGGATTTTTAATATTAATTATCCTATTTTGTACGTATTGAGCACCGAGGAGGTGGAACCAAGCAATTAGAGTCAAATGGGGTTAATTTCAAGTAATTTGGAGGTGATTTGAGCATAGAGGCTTCAAATGAGGAGAAATGACCAAAATGCCCCTAATTGGAGCATCACAACCCTCGTTCAATACTCCAGTGCAACTCTGATACTGATAGAGTAAACTAACATGCAACAAAAGAAATCAAAATCAATAAGCACCCTAATTACACTTAATTTGAGTTTAAAACATGCATTGAAACAAAATTTTAGAAAAGGGTTTCAATAACACAATACTTTTGAAGATTCTCTTCACTCATAGCTTCTCTGTTCAAATTGGTTCTCTAAAACGCCAAAGGACCAAAAAAAAAGTCTTCTCCACTATCCTCTAACTTGGATTGTGTGGTGGAAGCACAAATTTAGCTCAATTTGATGAAGGGGAGAGGAGGGTTTGAGAGGAGAAATAGTTTTCTGCACTTCAGTTTGCATGATCTTCAAATCTGATCAAATTAGATCTATTTAATCAAGTTAATCATGCAATAATTTTAATCTTAGCCTAATGACACCACAAAGAGATTATGAGTGGGCTAGGTGTTTCAATGGGGTAAATGGTGCGCGAAAATTGGAAGTCAATTTTACTCGACGACCAACTTCCCTTGAACGCATTATGCTATGTATGTTCCTAAGTTATGCATTGAAAGTCATGTGTCGATGGTCATGCGTTGGAATGAAAATTGCGTTAACGAATGTATGTGATGACCATGCGTCCTGCCACAAGTTTTTTTGCATTCACACCAAGTATAATATGAACGCAAGTTTCTCGGGTAATCCGAGGTCGAACATAGGGACTTGTAACTATATATTTGCGGTGATTGTGCATGCGGTGGTTAAATAAAAGAATGAAGGGGATGTTGTTAGTTAATCCTACTCCTACTCCTATCTAATAGACAACGCAATGAGAATATGCATGAAAGGTAGAAATGTGATAAACCTTGACATGAAATCAATGTGTGGGAAAAATAGATAAAATACGGAGATGTTTTCATTGAAAAACTTAAGAGTGATCGCAAGGGCAACCCTAGTCAACGCAATCCATGCAATCATGCTACAACCATACATGGCAAGTCATTTTCCAAAGGAAATGCGGTGCTCCTATTTCTAGGACGCATGTGTTGAACGCAAAGTGACCATAGAGCTTATTCCTAAGTCTCTACTCTTGTCCTATGCGATGATGCAAAATGCATGAAAGCAAGGTGACCGCATTCAATCGTATCCTATCTCTAGGATGCATGCGATGCGTTAATAACAAATAGTGCTCATTTCTAAGCGCCTATCTCTTGTATTATGTGTTCTAATCTGGCTCTCCTAAGCCTAGATTCTGACCTAACCTTCCCAAGCCTAGATCCTGTCCTTAGACTATGCTCCCGAGTATCCCTAATGGACGAATGAAGCATACATAACACAAGATAATCGGATAAACTTCGCTGACCTACGATTGTTACTATCCCTAGTGAACAACGCATACCTTGCTTAATGTGTCCAACCACTTACCCTCTCGGGCAGTTGATTGTTGCTGACTTCACTCATAGACAAGTAATGCGTTAGCCCATAGATAGGCGTTGCAACAACTTCACACTAAGCAAATAAGATTACTCATATACTCGCATAACGCACACCTCTCGGTGGGTTGCTACATGCTTCATATCCCTAATTCATATGACTAAGTATGCAATACCCAAGCAATCTCACTAAGTGTTGCAATGAAAGTAAAGATGCTAAGCAAGAAGATGGAGATGGAGTAGAAGGAATAGAGAAATGCATTGAAAAACACATTGTATTAATTTCTTAATTCAAAATGTCATACAATACAATATAGAAAAAGAAAGGAAAAAGAAATGAGCGATTGAAGCAAAACTTTGCTTCCAGCAAATGTGCGTCAAGGCTGCCGGTGGTGCCATGGATGGGTGGAGGAGCTAACTCTCTCGAGATCTAGCTCCGATCGTCACTCAGAATGGATGAAGGAGGTGAAGATCTCTCAGCCATCTTCTCATGCAGTTTGTCTGGATCGCGGGGAAAACCCCCGGTTGAGGGATAATCTCCGGATGATCTAAATTTCTACTCATCGGCTTCTATTTATAGAGTTTGGATGTCGACAGCATTAATTGGACTACTCTGAGTCTGACGTTCGGCGCGTTAGTCCTTTCTGAACCTCTTCCACCAACGGCGCGGTAGGTGAAATGTCAGCATCAACTTTGGATATTCTCGAGGTAGATGCGTTGATGCGTTCATTCCACCTACCTTGCATTGATTCCATTAGAATGCATTGTCGTGTAGCCGCAGTCATTCAATGGTCGCATTCACTTAACACCGCAACTTTACATGATGACCGCAATCGCTTGACGAGCGCAACTCCCATGTGATGGACGCATACGGCTAATTACCGCAACATCCATGCATTGATCGATGCGTTTGCCTTGTGATGGAGTGTTTCTCCGCATGCGGTCGTCTATGCAATGGTTTGGTTTCCGTGTTTGCATTCATTTCCTGCATTGGCTACAAAAATAGAACATTGAACACATAATTAACGCAAAGTAATGGGTTAGCTGAGATTCGACATGCTGATCGATACAAACTCTTTTTCTCCTGAATTCTTAGCATGATTGACGCAATTTCTGCCTAACAACCTTCATAATTCTAAGAAAAAGGACTAAGATGACATGCATATCTGCATGTCATTAGTAAAACCACCCCAATTAGAAAGGAAATGTTGGATAATTCCACTCAAAGTGAAATTATCAATTTTAAAATTCAATTTTGATTTTAATTTTAATTTTCACTAAAATTAAAAATTAAAAATTAAAATAAAATCTGAATTTTAATTTTAAAAAAAAATTGAAAAAATGTTTTATTTAAATAATTAATTAAAATTTTTTAATTAATTAACTAATTAATAATTTAATATCAAATACTAAATTAATCAAATACCTAATTTATACATGAATCCTATTTATGTAAATCAATATTTTAATATTTTAATATCTTTGATTTCGTTTAATTTAAACAAAACTAAATTTTTTTAATTATATCGAATAAAATTAATCAAATTCTATTTTGAATTTGAATACTTCAAATTCAAAACCCTAATTTCAAAAAAAAAAAAAAAAATGAACATTTAAAATTAGCTCAATACACTAGTCCAAGATATTTTTTATGAGCTAGTAGAGGGGCGTTATGGACCTACAGATTATGAGCTCCAACAATTTGAGATTAATTGGCTAAAACTCTTTGACCAAATCAATCAATATTCGTTAACTACCGAGACACACCACTATAGCTCGATGTTGCACTATCCTCATTATACATATATTTCAGTCCGTTTTAACCATAATAGTAAAGCGATCCTTCGTAGATTGTTCGTATTTATAGCTACATCAAAATTACCGTTTTACCTCTGTAAATACGTCTTGCTCTTTAAGCTCCAACTGATCCTCTATTGAAGAATTGGTTTATAGTCTAACTTATAAATCATGACCCTCTATGCCGTGAGAGGGCAGGGCCCCATTGTTCAAGACCAAGAATTAGCACTTAAGGGAACAACCTATCTGCTAACCTTAAATCGGGTAGGAGTGAATTCCATCTTGTAGAACTATGTCCCAAGTTATTTATCCGGTCTTATCTCAAAATGGGATGCCTATTGAGTAGTACTATTGGACTACTCTCACTTATGCAGATCAAAGGATAATCCTAAATAAACAAGCGTTCATAGTTAGCTCAAGATTAAGATCTAGTTACCCTAGGTCATTTGAATTTGAAATAGTCAGTTTTAATAGTAAATGGTCGTTATAAAGAAAAGTGACTATTTTGAGGTTCAATCTTATGCAAACTCATTGTATAGGATGCCCCCATTCACATGTCTTCATATAAATGGTTTTGGATCACATCATTTATATTAGTATACAAAATGGGCCGCATCGAATAGTGTCACCAGAATGAGGTACCTAATCTCATCCAGATACTTATAGACCATTTTGGAGATATACTAAAACTTTATCCTCTTTTATGTTGCCACATAAAGTTAAAGTATTTATATTATAGCCATAGATTCGTTTATTGGATTTTTATAACATAATGCACTATCAATATCAATTTATTGAATAAAATACTCAATAAATAATACTTTTATTGATAAATAGAATATGTTAACAATATTTACGAACTGCGAGATTTAGAACATTTCCAAAAATCTCCCACTTGGACTAATGCTCCAATGAGATAAATATACAAATATATAATGTTTATAATATTGAGAAAATTAGAGAGAAAATATAATAAACTAGGGCATCCATATACCCTTGACATTCTCCCATTTACCCTAGATTATGAAACTTGTAGTCCTAGTCTGACCAGGTGGCCCTCATACTTTAGTTGAGTGGACCTTCGTATATGGATCGACAAGGTTATCTTTTGAGGCTATCTTCGTGATTATCAAGTCTCCTCGGTGTACTATCTCCTTGATGAGATGGTACTTTCTTTCGATGTGTTTTCCATGTTTGTGACTTTTTAGTTCCTTTGAATTCGCAACTGCTCTGCTATTGTCGCTATACAAAGTAATGGACAGATGCATATTTGGAACCACTTCCAAATCTGTCAGGAACTTATACAGCCACACTGCTTTTTTAGTTTCACATGCATCTACATATTCTATTTCCATCGTGGAGTCAGCTATACAACTTTGTTTGATGCTTCTCCATACTATAGCTCCTTTGTTAAGAGTGAAAACTAATCCTGAAGTAGATTTTCTAAAATCTATATCAGTTTGATAATTAGAATCAGTGTATTTCGTAAGGATGAAATCCTTAGGCCCATTTACAAATATATAGTCTCTCGTTCTCCAGAGATACTTTAGGATGTTCTTAACAGCAGTCTAATGACTGTGTCTAGGATTAGATTGGAACCTACTGACGATTCCAACTGCAAAGCATATGTTAGGACGTGTACACATAGCGTACATCGGACTCCCAATTGCTGATGCATCTAGAATTCTTTTAATTTCATCAACTGCTTCTTTGACAAATGAATTCCATGTCTAAAAGGTAACATACTCTTTTTGGAATTTTGCATATTATACCTTGACAACATCTTGTCAATATAAGATGCTTGAGATGTGCTAGGGTTTACTTCTTGCGATTCCGAAAAATTTGGATCCTAAGAACATATTAAGCATCTCCCAAACATTTCATTTGGAATTGTGATGCTAGTCATCTTTTTACGTCAACAAGGAAACTTGTCTCATTTCCAATGAGCAAGATATCATCAACATAAAGGACTAGGAAAGCTACAATTTTGTTGGCTATTTTCTTCTATACACAAGGTTCGTCAATATTATATTCAAAGCCATAAGACTTGATTGTAGTGTCAAATCTTATATTCCAGGATCTAGAAGCTTGTTTTAACCCATAAATGGATCTTTTAAAATTACAAAATTTTTGTTCTTGACCCTGTTCAATGAACCCTTCTGGTTGAGACATGAAAATACTTTCATCAAGATGGCCATTCAAGAAAGCTGTCTTGACATCCATTTGCCAGATTTCATAGTCATAATATGCCATAATGGATAAAAGTATTCTTATTGATTTTATCATGGCAACAGGAGAGAAGGTTTCTTTATAGTCAACACCCTCCCTTTGAGTAAAACCTTTAGCCATAAGTCTGGCTTTATAGGTTTGCATCTTGCCAGTTTGGTTTTTCTTTCTCTTGTAGATCCATTTACAACCTATAGGTTTAACCCTATGTGCTTGATCTACAAGTTCCCAAACAGAATTGTAGTACATTGACTTCATTTCTACGTCCATGGCTTTTATCTATTGTTCCCTATCAACATCTTCCATTTCCTGTTTAAAGGTCAATGGATTCTCTAGGCCATCATTAGGTATGATGTCACGAGTTTCTGTTAAACCCATGTAGCAGTCAGGTTGATGAACAACCCTCCCACTACGTCGACTCATTCTCAACTCTTGAGAAGAATGTGATGGGGCAACAACTATTGTTGATAGACCAGTTTGATCAACAACTTTTGTTAATTTGTCTGTAGTATTTCTGGTCATTTCATTCAATATTAGTTTACTATGAGGTTGATGATTTCTAATATGGCTATCTTCCAAAAACGTAGCATTTGTCGATACAAATACTTTATCTTCTTGGGGATCATAAAACAATCCACCTTTTGTTTCCTTAGGGTATCCTACAAATGGGCATCATATTGAATGTCGTTCCGGGTTTTGTATAAACACATGTGCTGGGCATCTCCAGATTCTGATGTGACATAAACTACTTTTACGTCCTATCCATAACTCATATGGTGCTTCTAAAACACTTTTTGAGAGAACCATGTTTAGAAAATATATAGCAGTCTGTATTGCATATCCCCAAAAGGATTGAGGTAACTGAGCATAATTCATCATCAAACGAACCATGTCTAACAAGGTTCGATTTCTCCTTTCTGTAACACCATTTTGTTGTGGAGTTCTAGGTGCTATGAGTTGGGATTGAATTCCATGATCTACTAAATAGATCTAGAATTTTAAATCTATATACTCACCACCTCGATTTCATCGAAGTGTTTTTATTCTTTTACCTAATAAGTTTTCAACTATCGTCTTAAATTCTTTGAACTTTTCAAGAGTTTCAGACTTGTGACTCATTAAGTAAATATAGTCGTATCTCGAATAATCATCAACAACATTGACGAACTACTTATATCCACCTCGAGCTTTAACATTCATCGGACCACAAAGCTTTGAATCTATAAGTTCTAGGGGTTCTTTGGTACGAAGACCTTTTCCAATAAAATATATTTTAGTCAATTTTTCTTCAAGACATGATTCACACAACGGTAAAGAACTGTCTTCTAACTAATTTAGATCATCGTTCTTTACCAATCTCTCAATCTTGTTGAGATTTATGTGACCAAGTCGGTGCCAAAGATAGGCGTTAGGAGAAATTTTTCGTCTTTTATTTTGAGTTTCTGCCGTTTTAAACATCTCTATATTTAAAATGACATTTGCTTCAGTTGGTTTTAATACATACAAGTTATTTTCAAGTCTAGCAGAACAAATATGAACGCCTCTTGAAAAAATGAACATTTCATTGATTTCAAAAGATACTTTATACATATTTTCTAGTAGACAAGATATGAAGATCAAGTTTCTTTTCATTTTGGGTACATAATATACATTCTTTAACAAAATGAAAGAGTCTCTGAAATATAACTTGATGTCTCCCACTGCTTTAGCTGAAATGACTTCTCCTGTTCCCACCTTGAAAGTCATTTCAATTTCTGAAAGTCGAGTCGAAGAACTAGTTTCCTATAGAAAAGTGCAAACATGGTTAGCAGATCCTGAATCTAATATTTAGGTTAAGTGAGAATTTTTCACTAACCATGTTTTAATTACAAGTAAATCTGATTTACCTTGATTTACTTTTTCTGCTCTTTCAGGCAGTTGCATTTCCAATGCCCGTCTTCTCTGCAATGAAAACATTTTCCTTTGGGAGCTTTGTTTTTCTTTGCAGCAGGTTTCTTCTTCCTTTTACCCCTTTTCTTCATTTGGATACTCTTATCCTTAGAAAAGGAATGGGTAGACTACTTTTTGTGTGAAGGTTAGTTCCCAAAGAAGATACCTTCAAAAAAAAATTTCTGCAAAATCTTTGTTTCACTTTCTTTCAATATCATTATCGATTGGTAAGTCTGAAATTCATTCAGTAGAGTAGTTAGGTTGTAATCAATCTTATTCATTACTTCGTTAATTCAGAAGGTCAAGAAGCTCTTCGAAAGAGACTCCAAGATCATGCTAACTTGTCTAGTCTTATCTATGAGAGCACCGTGAGCTTCCGCAATGTTAAAGTGGACCATCATGTCCAGGATATGTTCCTTAACATTAGTCCTATCTTTCGTAAGTGAGTTATAAACATGTCGTATTGAAGATGAAGGTTGCCCAAAAATCTCTTGCAACGATACCATGATTTCACTGGCAGTGGGCATGGATTCATGTTTCTTATTGAGCACATCAGATATGCTCGCCAAGGTATAGGTATACAAGATGGGCCGCATCCAATAGTTTCACCAAGATGAGGTACCCGATCTCATCCATATACATATAGACCATTTTGGCTATATACTAAAACTTGATCCTCTTTTATGTCACCACATAAAGTTAAAATATTCATATTATAGCCATAGATTCATTTATTTGGATTTTTATAACAGAATGCAATATCAATAACAATTCATTGAATAAAATACTCAATAATTAGTACTTTTATTGGTAAATAGAATATGTTAACAATATTTATGAACTGCGAGTTTTAGGATATTCCCAACAGAAATGCAGAACGCATGGATGCAGGGTAGCATTGCAATGCTACCCAAGAGCATTGCAACGCTATGACTTTTAACGAAATTCCACCAACGTGCACGCGCAAGGCAGCATTGTGCCAGATTTTCAACGCCTTTCTCCAATGCTCGAGGGCTACTGTCGACAAAAGCGTTGCAATGCTCTTGCTAGCGTTGCAACGATGCATTTATGGTATATATTTTCTTTCCAAATTAGGTAAAAGTAAGGAGGCTAATTTCATGGAGGCTGATTTAGCATCTTAGCTTAGGTTTTCATTTTATTTTGGGTTATAAATGATGGTTAAAATCTTTTCCTCTTACTCTTATCTCTGGGATGTTGAGGTAACTTCTAACTATTTTTGGAACAAGAACCCTATGTGTTTTTCTTGAGATTTCTGTTCTTTGGACTTAATGCATACTGAATTTATGTTTTCTTGAATCTTTCTTGATTTTGATATATTTTGTGTTGGACTGATGCCCCTATGACAAATGTATGTCTTTGCTAGATGATTTTGGGCTCGCGCATTTCTCTAATGTTCGTCTATGCTTAAAATCACCACGGTAGCAAATGGTTAAATGTGTATGCTAGGATTTATAGTCTAATCTTGGGTCTTAGGATGCATGTTTGATCTGGTTCGAGAATAACTCGGTTGATTGAGTTAGGGATTTCCTATTAGTTAATCGACACAATGGAATCATAAAGCTTAATGCGCATGTGCTTAGTTTTAATTGATCACTATCGAACCCAATTAGGATTCAATGCATTTGGTTTAACTAGGACACTTTCTTGATTCGGTCCTAGCTAGTTGTCCACCTTTGTAGAGGCTAGCTTGGTCGTGTCAACCGAGTGTTATGTACGCAAAAATCGATTGCATGTCCAATTAATGGATTTCGATGACTAAAATTACATAGGATCTCTCCTGCTCTCGAAACTAGATAATTCCTATGATTAGTTTACATTTATCCGCTTTTATTTTAATTTCTTGCACGTTTGTCTCTTTCACATCAAAACCTCCATTTACTGCTCTAATTAATAATTTGGAGTAATGAACAAATCACGCTTCCATGCGGATCGACTCAGACTTACCACTATTGCTACGTCTTTGTAGTGATAGGAATAGTTTGGTATTATAAATTTTATTTTGAATCACGGCCCTTTTAGGGAAATAAAAGACACCGAAAAGGGTGGCAAGCAAAAATGGCGCTGTTGTCGGGGAAGCCATTATGTTTTGTTAGTTAAATGTCTAGTAAGAGTATTCTCTTGATTTTGATTTGTTTTCCTTTTTATGTCAGTGTTCTAAGCATGGAAGGATATCATTAACAAGGATGGGGACAAATGGAGCATCTCCGTCTAGTGACAAGTTTTGTGACCTTCGATGTCAACTTTCTGAGTTAACTACTTTGGTTAGTCGATTGGTTGCTGGTAAACCACAACAGGTGCAAACATGTAGAATTGATCAACCTAAGCAAGCATGCCAAAGTTTGCAGTGGAGCCCTATGCCACAAGATTACTCCATGGGAGGCTATCCTAGTTATATGGATGACGTTTTCCATCTGGCTAGATGGGAAGAGTCCTATGGCTATTGAAACTAAGGATGAGACTGGTGTCACTATGATCTACACCCCGCCACATCTGACATGTCGATGCAAGTGATAACGGGAAAAAATGCACGTTATTATAGTGCTAAGTTATTAAACAATGAATGTTTGTGTTGACAAAATATGTTAGATTGCGTCCAAAAAGCATTAAGTTCATAACATTGCGGTCGTATGCGTTCATCGTATAGAAACAGTTAATTTTTGTATTTTTATGCAGAATATGCGTTGACGCAAGGCGAAAAGCCCGATCACAAGAAATCAACAGTTGAGCGCAGCATTACCGCAAGGCTTTGTGGTGATTTGTGCTTGCAAACATCTACTCAAGAAGGATTGTCGCATAGAGCCAGCGCAACTTGGTGGGCGCATCTGGGTGAAAGGCATAATTAATCACGATGGGACAGAAAGCTGATGATGGTCGAATCTGAATTAAGTTGACAAGCCGCTAACGATAACAAGTACACTCAGCTTTTCGGTGACAAATATTCGGTGCATCAGTTAGAAAATTAAAGTCATCCCATCTGTGTAATCATAAGAGAGAAGCCGCCTTTCACCTTGAAGCTCTATAAATACTGAAGGCAACCTTAAAAAAATAAAAACAAAGAAGTTCAGCAAGTTCAGAGAGTTAGAAAATTTTTCCTCAGATAGTTCAGCCTTGTTCTTAGATGTTCTTTTATTTTAAGGCGGAAGCGAGAGAATGAGATTATGTCGATAGATCATTCCGGTGAACTTGAGAGAGTTCCGGAAGCTTCAAGATCAGAGAGAGGGTCAGCTCATGCGGAAGCAGGAATATCTTTTGAACCAAATAGAGTTGACAGTGTAAAGGCCTTGGGAAGTAAGGGATTACTACAGGCTCTCTATCCTTATCTTCCATTGACGTTTTGTACTCAAACTCATCCATATAAATGAAATTTACTTCTCTATATCTATTCTCTCTCTGGTTATTATGCATGAGTAGCTAAATTTGTTGAATGGGTTGAGAAAAACTAGCTAGCATAACTGGGGATCTTCATTCTATGCGATTATCTTGTATTATGTATGCTTCATTCTTCCATTAGAGATACTCCGAAGGGGTGTCTAAGGACAGGATCTAGGCTTGGAAAAGTCAGGTTAGAATCTAGGCTCGGGAGAGTCAGATTAGAATGCATAATCAAGAGATAGAAGCTTTGGAATGAGCACTGTTTGCTATTAACGCATCGCATGCATCCTAGAGATAGGATATGATTGTGCGCGGTCATCTTGTCTTTGTGTACATCTTGCATCATCGCATAGGAAAAGAGTAGAAACTTAGGAATAAGCTCTATGGACACTTTTGCATTCAACACATGCGTCCTAGACTTAGGAACACCGCATTTGTATTGGAAAATGAATTGTTGTTGCATGAGTATAGCATGATCGCATAGTCTGATGCATTCCCAGGAAACACTAGCTAAAGACCTTCCCAACCTGTTCCGCCGCATACTTAGTGCATCTATCGCATAATCAAACTTTTCTCAAATCCGCCGCATTTATTTATTTTAACACCACAAACAACAACCCAAACAACTACTGATTTATTTGGTTACCGCAAAGTCTTCTGAGAAATTACCACCGCATATTGTTTTCTCAAGTCCTTGAGTTTGACCCTGGACTTACAAGGAAACTCAGTGGATTTATACTTGGATTCCACTGAGAAAACTTGTTGCTCAATGCAATTCTATCACCACATTTCATTCCACATTTTCACCTCATAAAATAATGCATCAAGTTTTGGCGTCGTTTGATGCTTTATTTTATGAAGTGGAAATGTGGATGATATACGTTAATGAAATTGCGTTGTGCACTCAATTTTCCTTAGTGGAATCCAAGTGTAAATTCCTCTGAGTTTCCTAGTAAGTCCAGGGTCGAACACAGGAACTTGTGAAAACAGATTGTATTGGTAATTTTTGTGAAGAACTTTGCAGTAACCGAATAGATAAATAAATTGTTGGGTTTTTTGTTTGCGTTGATGAAAAATAAATAAATGCGGCGGAGTTTGAAAAGATTTGGTAAACGGAAGATACGATGAGTATGCGTTGAACGGGTTGAGAAAAGTTTTGGCTAACACTTCCTAGGATGCGTTCATGCTATGTAATCATGCAACATGCATACAATAGTAAACCACCTCTCGGTGCGAATTCCACGACTTCTAAGGTTAGAACACATGACATATATTCCCTAAGTCTATAGGACCTACACATAAGCCTCTATTATTATTTATGCGATGACAAGATGACACACACACAAATGAGGCGACCACATAATATTATTCTCATCTCTAGGATGCATGTGATGCAAGTTGACAAACAGAGCTTATCTCTAGGTCCCTATCTCTTGTTTATGCAGTTCTAATCTTGCTTTCTAGAGTCCAGATTCTAACCTAGCTCTCTCGAGTCATTAGGTTCTTTCTTTAGATTCTTTCTCGAGTATCTCTAAAGGGTATTTGGCACAACATAAATCAAGACAATCGCAAGAAATGAACTTCCTAGGTCATGTTAGCTTAGTTTTCCTCAACCCATTCGACTAGTTTAGCTACTCATGCGTGCTAAGAGAGTGAACAGATGTAGAAATAGAACTTCCATTATATAAATATGAAGATGAAGTACAAAATAACAATGCAAGTATAGAATAAAGAGCCTGGAAGCAATCTCTTGCTGCCTAGGCTTTTACACTGATTTCTACTCGTGCTCAAAAGATAACCTCACTCTCGCGAGAGTTAGCTCGCTCTCTACTTCTTCGCCTCAAGGTTCTCTCTTGAGTTTCCCTGAGCGATCTCTGACGTCACCACTCTTCTTTTGCTCCACCTTAAAATGAAAGAAACTGTGAACTTGTGGAACAAAGAATAGCTGAACTTGTGAACTGGTTAATTCGTCAACCCGTCCACCTCTTTTCTGAAGAATTCCCTTGGTATTTATAGAGCGTCCATGGTGAAAGGCGGCTTCTCTCTCATGGTTGTACAGATGAGATAGCTTTAATTCCTGACTGATGCGCCGAATAATTGTCACCGAAAAGCTGAATGTACTTTGTGACCGTCGGCTGTCAACTTAATTCTGATTCAACTATCATCAGCTTTCTGTCCCATCGCGATTGATTAGCCTTTCACACAAATGCGCCAACCATATTGCCTTGACCAAGTTGTGGCGATTCTTCTTGGGCAAATGTTTGCAAACACAATCATCGCAAAGCCTTGCGGTGAAGTTGCACTCGACCAGTGATTTCCTATGATCACAATTTTTGCATTGCGTCAATGCATATTTTGTACAAAAATACAAAAATCAACTGTTCTAATGCGTTGAACGCATGCGACTGCAATATTATGAAATCGATGCTTAATGGACGAAAATTAACATATTTCATCAATGCAATCCAAAGTTGTTTAAGAACTTAGCACTATGATAACGTGCATTTATTCCCGTTATCACACCCCCAAATTTAAACAATGCTTGTCCTCAAGCATAAGCTAAAGATTCTTTTAGTAAGTCAACTGCAAAGTTTTTTTCCTAGATTTCTCAAGGATGCTTCGTTCAAATCCTATATACCAGGATTTCTTTAAGTCTTATTCAAGTCTCTTCTTAAAATATTTCTAAGACCTAGAGACTGTAAGCTTATCTTTCAAAAGGACTACTGAATTCCGGAATATCACATGATTTATTTCAAAAAGAAAATTTTCTACCGGGGTGTCAAATGATTTTATCCTTGCATAAAAATTTTCTTCGTTGATATTTTTTCTGACCTTGCGCTGATCCAAGTGCTTTGCCTTTGTTTTGACTTGCCCCCACGGGTGTCATGCGGACATCCAACTACGAGCAATGCACTCTTTCTCAGACTAAACTCATACCTATTTGGCAGTGGAGTTGTGGTCATTTATTTATGCATTGATCTTGGTGACTTACTTTCGTTTTGGCTTGCCCCTACGTGTGTCATGCAGGCATCCAACTACGGGTAAGTGCCTTTCACAACTTAACTCTTATCAACATAGGTTTCCAATTGCGTTGACAGTGGAGTTGTTATTCTCAAATTTTTTTTCCAAAAAAAATAGCAAGGTCGAAAATAAATACCTCACCCCTAAATTTAAAATGCGGCAATGTCCTCATTGCCAAAAGATTGAAATGAGTCATGCGATGTTCTTAGAATGCGTTGTAAAGAGAGTTTGAAAGAAAGCTAGCAAAACCTTAACTTCTAGAAATATTTCATGCGATGACTATCTTAAGACTAAGCTGACTCTAGTATATACGAAAGAAATAGAAGCATATTTTTCATCATTGAAATCATACTTGGCAAAGAAACAGCATGCGATAAACTACTAAATTTATCTACGTCAAATGATTACGGTGATCAAAGAGGATGCGGTGATAAAACTGTGAAAACTAAAATGCAATGTGATAGCGCAAAATTTGAAATAAAGATAAGGAATAATACACCCCCAAATTTTGTGCTGTTGCCCGCATTATGTATTGACGCATCCATCTTTGCGGCGATCTCTCTTCTTTAGATTGCAGTCATGGAGTAAGATAAGAGGCTTCCTCATGTAACATCTCCGAAATCCAGCGCCTCGATCGTTGCAAGAAAAACAAAAAGAGGGTCAAATTATTTTAAACAAAACAACATTCGTTATCGCAATCTCCATATTTTGTTTTAGAAATAGAAATAGTTATAGTAGAATAAGGATAGATAAAGGAAAAGATATGGTGAAAATTCCAAATAGTAGAGAAGGATTGAAGAATTGATGCTTCCCAAAACTTGCTTCCCTGATGGATTGCGATCGTTTGATAACGCAGGGACCACCTACTTCCTTCTTTTATTCAAAGTTCTTCAGTTCCACGGAGTCGACTCAGCGATGCCAACCTTCTCCATGATATGCTTTTACTCGTTGCCCATTAACTTTGAATATGTTGGTTTCGTCATCATTTGATAATTCAACCGCGCGATGCAGAAATACTTGTCTAATTATGAAGGGTCCAAACCAACGTGATTTTAGTTTTCCCGGGAAGAGCTGTAAACGTGAGTTGAAGAGTAAGACCTTTTGCCCGACTTGGAGGTTCTTGCCGCATATGCGTTGGTTGTGCCAGCGCTTGGTGTACACTTTATAAATCTTCACATTTTCATATGCGTTGTTCCTCCATTCTTCTAGCTCGACCAGTTGCATTTTTTACGCTTCTCATGCTTTCTTCAAATCAAAATTCAGCCTTTTTACCGCCCACAGTGCCTTATATTCTAGCTCTAAAGGCAAATGACACGCCTTGCCAAATACCAACGCATATGGGAACATACCATTGGTGTTTTAAATGCGGTCCGGTATGCCCATAACGCATCATCAAGCTTTGTTGCCCAATCTGTTCATGAAGGCCTTACTACCTTCTCAAGTATCAGTTTAATTTCTTGATTGGACACTTCAGCCTAACCATTCATTTGTGGATGGTATGTGATGGCGAATTTGTGGATGATGTTGTATTTGCGTAATAGCTCCTTGATATTATAGTTGATAAAGTGGGATCCTTCATTAGTTATGATGGCATGGGGAGTGCCAAAGCAAGTGAAAATATGTTTCTTCAGGAACTTGGAGGCTACCGTCGCATCACTTGCGTGCATGCTATTGCCTCTACCCACTTAGAGACATAATCGATGGCTAATAAAATATAATGTTTCCCATTCGAAGAAGGGAATGGTCCTATGAAATCAATCCCCCATACGTCGAACAATTCAAGCTCCAAGATAGTGTTCATTGGCATTGCATTTTTTCAGAAATGTTACCTGTGCGTTGGCACCGATCACATTTCATTACGTAGTCAGCCGCATCCTTGAATAATGTAGGCCAAAAGAATCCACTCTTCAAAAATTTGGTTGCGGTGCGCTGCCCTCCAAAGTGCCCACCATATGGTGAGTCATGGCATTGTGAAAATATGTGTTGTTGAGCAGCATTTGGTACTCATAATCGAAAAATCTGGTATGCACCTCTTTTATACAGATTCGGCTCATCCCAATAATAATGTCTGCATTCATGCTTGAGCTTCTTCTGTTAGTGATAAGTGTAATCTTTAGGAAATTGCTCACAAACCAAATAATTAACTATGTCCGCATACCAGGGCAATTCTTCTATATGGAATAGCTGCTCATCCGGGAATACGACATTCACCTCAGACTCATTGTGGTCAACTTGAGCTTCTGTTCGTTGATACTCAGAGTGATTTCCCCTTTATGCACATCAATTTGAGCACGACCCGTTGATAGAAAAGGTCACCCCAAAATGATGGGCACATCTTTGTCGACCTCGTAGTATAAAATGATGAAGTCAACTAGTAGGATAAATTTGTCAATGGTTATTAGCACATCCTTCACCTTTCCCTCTTGATGCACCAGAGATCTGTCGGCCAGTTGGAGAGTCACTATTGTGGGCACAAGTTGCCCCACATTCAATTGTCTAAAGATTGATAGAGGCATCAAATTTATGCTGGCTCCTAAGTCACACAGGGCTTCCGTGATGTACAATCCTCCTATGGAGCAAGGAATAGTAAAGCTCCCAGGATCTCTCATCTTCGGTGAAATTATTAATTTGGAACTTTGTGTTAACACCATCGTGGCAAATTTTCCAGCTCCCCTCTTCTTAGTTACCATATCCTTCAGAAACTTGGCGTAGGCAGGCATTTCTTCAATCGCTTCACTGAAAAGAATATTAACATGTAATTGCTTTAACATAGATAAGAAGCGTTGGTACTGTACCTCTTTGTTCTTTTTCTTCCTTAGTCTCTGCGGAAAAAGGGGTAACTGAACTTTCATGGTCCCCGTTTCAATTGGCCTTGAGGTCGACGCAACCTCCGGTTCTACTGCTTCATTTTCTCTTTCTTCTTCTTGCGTTACCGCAATCTCAGGTTCAGCCATAATGGAAGTTGTTCTACCAAGCTCCTTCTTTTCTCCTTCCACAGTCTTCCCACTTTGCAATGTCACAACCTAACATTGCTCTTTACCTGACACCCCCGAGTTGCGTGGAAGTTCAGTTGAACTTGGCAGAGCCCCTTACGGTCTACTCTTCAACTCACTCGCAATCTGGCCCATCTGTAATTCTAAATTTCCGATGGATGTAGCCTGACTTGGAAGCACGATCTCGTTTTTCTCTATGTATTACTTCAGTAGGCTTTCCAAAGAAGAGGATTGCGGTGGTTGTGAGCTAATTGCTTGACTGCTTGTTTGACCGTTGTTGAGTGGGAAGAATCCTGGTGGCCCTTCTTTCTGCATCACAGATTGGAAATTCTATTGTTGATTCTTCCAAGCAAAATTGGGTGTTTCTCCACCCGGGGTTGTAGGCATTCGAGAAAGGGTTATTCTTTACAAAGTATACATATTGTGGATTTTGCGGGCAATCTTCCATCGCATTCCCATCACCGCAAGTCGCACACCTTGCGTTGTTTTGACTTATTGCGTTGATTTGCTCAGTTTGTGGTGTTGGCTGCTGATCGCAGTTTCTTGGATTAAATTCATCATTGTGATCGGTTTTGTAATGAAGCAATAACACCGTTATTTGTGTCAGTGTCTTTGAGTCTCAATCTTTGGTTTCTCTTTCTCCAATCTTCATGGTTCTTAGAAATGAGATCCAAGATATTCTTCGCCTCATCGTACGTTTTATCAAGAGACCACCAGCAGCTGCCGCATTGGCAGCGGTCTGCGAAGCTGGATTCAAACCATATAGAAAATCTCCATTTGAAGGCAGTCTGGCAACCCATTATGTGGACAGTCCCGAACCAACCTCTTAGACCTCGCCCAAGCATCGCTGAGCGATTCGTCCATGTCTTGTTCAAAATTTGTAATAAGTTTCCTGATGGAACACAAGACATACGCAGTGGAATAAGGATCTAATTACACTCTAATTGCGTTTAATTTAAAGGAAATTAGCATGCAATTGAAGGAAAAAACAGTAATTAAAAATTACCTTTGAAGCTCCCGAAACGCTTTTCCTCGCTAAATCTCGACCGAACTCTTCTAGACCACCACTAGAGCTGACCTACTATCCTCTGGACTCAGAATCGGATTGTGGGACCCGGTGGATGAAGAACCCGAGAGAGAGAAAGAGTTGGAAATAAAAGATAGATTTTGGGTTGGGTATGGGTTTTCTTATTTTCACTAAAAAAAAAGTGATTTTTCTAGCCCAAATTGAGAAATTTTTTTTGCAAAAATGGCAAAAGTTTTTCAACCATAATTGAAAGCCCAATTTATAGAAAAAAGACATGCAACAATTGCATGAAACAAATCCATAAAAATCCAATACCTAGAATCCACTATCTAAGTGGGCTTAATGTCTCCACTATAAGCCAACACCTAGCCCACTATTTTGTTAGTGGAATTATCCAACAAAAGTTTGGATTTTCCTATTAACTATAGTCAAAGGGTAAAATAGTCATTTTATCAAAGTCAAACTTTGACCAAAAAGTCAACATTTTGACTTTTTATAATTTTTTCTGTGTTGATTAATTTTTACCTCCGAGCATGAATCCGCATTCATTTTCTCGAAATTCAAATCACATTTGAATATAAGGTCGGTCAAAGTTTGACTTTTCAAAGTCAAAAGTCAACTCTTTGACTTTTTACATCTTTGACCATTTCCATTATTTTCGAACTTCCGAATATGAACATATTCATATTCTTGATATTTAAATCACATTTAAATATTAAAGCTGTATCTCTCTCTTCACCTACTTCGAACAATTTGAATCATTCTATCATATTGTTCTAAGTTTATTCCATATGAGCTAGTAGGGGAACCTAATAGACCTACAGATCATGGGTTCCAACAATCCGAGATTAACCTGTAAAACTCTTTAACCTAATTAATCAACATTTGTTAACTAACGGGTCATTCCATTAAAGTCCCGTAGTTGCACTCCCCTCACTGTAGACATATTTGTGTCCATTTGATATAACCATGATTAGTAAGTTAATCCTTCACAGGTTGTTCGTAATCTCGGCTGGGTCATAAAAACCGTTTTATCCCCAAGACTACATCTTGTTCCTTAAGTTCCACTGATCCTCTAAAGAATAATTAGTTTAAGGTCCAACCTATAAACCAAATCCCTCTTGGGTCAAGGAGAGGGTGGGGCCTCTTGTTCAAGACCTAGATTCAGTACTAAAGGGAACAACCTATCTACTATACCTATAAGGGGTAGGAGTGAATTCCGTCTTGCACCCTATGTTCCTAGCTATCCACCCGATCTTACCCCTAAAATGGGAGGCTTATTGGGCCAACAATGATGATCGGCCCTCACCTATGCAGATCTAAGGATAATTCCGAGTGAACAGGAGTTCATAGTTAGCTCAGGATTAAGATTAAGTTACCTAGGTCATCAATTAACGAAATAGTCAGCTTTATACATAAAACGACATTTAGAACGTAAAAAGTGACTATTTCATGGTTCAGTCTTATGCAAACTCATTGCATAGGATGCCCCCACTCACATATCTCTATATGAACGAATCAAGATCACATCGTTTGTACCAACTACAAAGCAGGCCTCATCCATAGTGTCCCCAGAATAAGGTGCCCAACCTTATTCATATACTATAGACCATTTTGGTTATATATTTGAACTTGATCCACCTTTATGTCACTATATAAAGTTCAAACTACATTAAATAGCCTCAAGACCTTAGTTTATTGGATTCAAGATTACAATTTCAATAACAACTTTATCGAAAATAGAATATGTTTATTAATTTACAAACTACGAGTTTTAGGATATAAAATCCAATATTTCCTTCGTCTGGCGTTCTCGGTAGGTGGAAAATACTTCTTCATAAATTTATCCACTACATGTTCCCAAGAAGTGATCTCTCCCAGCTCGAGAGAATATGTCCATTTCCTAGCCTGATCACAGAGAGAAAATGGGAATAACGTTAGTCGAACTTCTTCGGCAGAGATGTTCGAGAACACAAAAGTATTACAGATTTCAATAAAACTTTGAAGGTGGGCATGCGGGTCCTCGCCACACCTTCCTACAAATTGACCTACAATTTAGATCATCTGTAGCATCACCGGTTTCATTTCGAATCTGCTTCTGTCAAGGGCAGGCCTCATGATTCCTGGGGAGAAATCATAGAAGTTTGGTGATGCATAGTCCCTAATGGGTCTATTGCGATCGTTTGCCAACAGAATTGGATTCACCATGACATTGTTATCATTTGGTGCTCCATTTCCAGGCTGCTCCGCCATCTCTTCTTTATCTGACCGTGGTTGCTGTTGGTGGTCTCTCAATCTTCGTCTAAAAGTCCTCTCAATCTCTGGGTCGTAATTCACCAAAGATTAAGAGTCTGCAAAGAAATCAGAAAAATTACCGTTAGCACTCTATTTTGCTGAAGTCCCCGGCAACAGCACCAAAAACTTAATGCTTTATTTTATGAAGTGGAAATGTGGATGATAAGCGTTGATGAAATTGCGTTGTGCACTCAAGTTTACCCAATGGAATCCAAGTGTAAATTCTTCTGAGTTTCCTAGTAAGTCTAGGGTCGAACATAGGGACTTGTCAAAACAGATTGCGTTGGTAATTTTTGTGAAGAACTTTGCGGTAACCGGATAAATAAATAAATTGTTGGGTTTGTTGTTTGCATTGATGAAAAATAAATAAATGTGGCGGAGTTTAAAAAGAGTTGGTAAACGGAAGATGCGATGAGTATGTGGTGAGCGGGTTGAGAAAAGTTTCGGCTAACACTTCCTAGGATGCTTCATAATATGCGATCATGCAACATGCATACAGCAGTAAAGAACCTCTCGGTGCGAATGCCACGACTTCTAAAGTTAGAACGCATGCGATATATGCACTAAGTTTATAGGACCTACACATAAGCCTCTATTCTTATTTATGCAATGATAAGATGACACACACACAAATAAGGCGACCACATAATATCATTCCCATATCTAGGATGCGTGCGATGAAGGTTGAAAAACAGAGCTTATCTCTAAGTCCCTATCTCTTGTTTATGTAGTTCTAATCTTACTCTCTCGAGTCCAGATTCTAATCTAGCTCTTTCAAGTCATTAGGTTCTTTCTTTAGACTCTCTCTCGGTAGCTCTAAAGGGTATTTAGCACAACATAAATTAAGGCAATCGCAAGTAATGAACTTCCTAGGTCATGTTAGCTTTTCCTCAACCCATTCGACTAGTTTAGCTACTCATGTGTGCTAAGAGAGTGAACAGATGTAGAAATATAACTTCCATTGTATAAATATGAAGATGAAGTACAAAATAACAATGCAAGTATAGAATAAAGGGCCTGGAAGCAATCTCTTGCTACCCAAGCTTTTACACTGATATTTACTCGTGCACAAAGATAATCTCGCTCTCGCGAGAGTCGGCCCGCTCTCTGCTTCTTCACCCCAAGGTTCTCTCTCGAGTTGTCCTGAGCGATCTTCCGTGTCACCACTCTTCTCTTGATCTGCCTTAAAATGAAAGAAATTGCGAACTTATGGAACAAAGAATAGCTGAACTCGTGAACTGGTTAATTCGTCAACCCTTCCACCCCTTTTCTGAAGAATTCCCTTGGTATTTATAGAGCGTCCATGGTGAAAGGCGGCTTCTTTCTCATGGTTGTACAGATGAGACGACTTTAATTCCTGACTGATGTGCCGAATAATTGTCACTGAAAAGCTGAATGTACTTTGTGACCATTATCGACTGTCAACTTAATTCTGATTCAATTGTCATGAGCTTTCTGTCCCATCGCGATTGATTAGTCTTTCACCTAGATTCGTCAACCATGTTGTGCTGACTAAGTTGTGGTCATCCTTCTTAGGCGAATGTTTGCGAAAACAATCATCGCAAAGCCTTGCGGTGAAGTTGCACTCGACCAGTGATTTCCTATGATCGTAATTCTTGCATTGCGTCAACGCATATTCTGCACAAAAGTACAAAAATCAACTATTCTAATGCGTTGAATGCATGTGACGGCAATATTATGAAATCGATGCTTAATGGACGCAAATTAACATATTTCATCAACGCAATCCAACATTGTTTAAGAACTTAGCACTATGATAATGTGCATTTTTGTTATCATCGTTGTCGGGGACTTTGGCAAATCAGTGTGCTAACGGTAATTTTTCTGATTTCTTTGCAGCTCTCAATCTCTGGCGAATTACGACCCGAAGATTGAGAGGATGTTCGGATGGAGACTAAGAAATAGCCGCCAACCACAACAACCAGATAAAGAAGATATGGCGGAGCAGCTTGGAAATGGAGCACTAAACGAAAACAACGTCATGGCGAATCCAATCCTACTGGAAAACGATCGTAATAGGCCCATTAGGGACTATGCATCGCCAAACCTCTATGATTCCTCTCCAGGAATCATGAGGCCTGCCATTGATGGAAGCCGATTCAAAATGAAACCGATGATGTTGTAGAAGATCCAGACTGAAGGAAAATTTGGAGGAAGGCGTGGTGAGGACCCGCACGCCCACCTCGGTAGCTTTATAGAAATCTGCAACACTTTTGTGGTTTAACTAACTCTATTTCCATTTTCTCTGTGTGATCAGGCAAGAAAATGGGCATATTCTCTTGATCCAGAAGAGATCATTTCTTGGGAACAGGTCGTAGAGAAGTTTATGAAGAAATACTTCCCACGAAGGAAATTAATAACCAATTTTGAACAAGACATGGACGAATCGCTCAGTGATGCCTGGGCGAGGTTTAAGAGGTTGGTCAGGGACTGTCCACAGGACGAATTGCCAGACTGCCTACAAATGGAATTCTTTTATCATGGTTTAAATCCCGCTTCACAGACCGCTGCCAATGTGGCAGCCACTGGTGGTCTGCTAGACAAAACGTATATTAAGGCTAAGAACATCTTGGATCACATCTCTAAAAATCACGAGGATTGGAGAGAGAGAGAGATCAGAGACTGAGAATTAAGGATAACGATGTGAACAATGGTGCTATTGCTTCACTACAGAATCAGATGACTGTAATGATGAACCTGATTCATGGAATTGCGATTAACAGCCCAACACCACAAAATGGGCAAGTAAACGGAATTAATCAGAACACCGCAAGGTGTGCGACTTTGCGGTGACGGACACACAATGGAAGAATGCCCACAGAACCCACAGTCTATTTATTTTGTGAAAATAATCCATTCTCGAACACCTACAATCCCAGGTAAAGAAACCACCCCAACTTTGCGTGGAAGAATCAGTAGCAGAATTTCCAATCTGTGGTGCAAAAAGAAGGGCCACCTAGATTCTTCTTGCGAAATAATGGTCAGACGAGCAATCAAGCCAGTAGTTCACAACTACCACAATCTTCCTCCTTGGAAAGTTTGGTCAAGCAGTATATCGAGAAAAATGAAGCTGGTTTTCAAAACCAGTCTACGTCCATCCACAACTTGGAATTACAGATGGGCCAGATTGCGAGCGAACTAAAGAACAGACCGCAAGGGGCACTGCCGAGTTCAACAGAACTCCCACGCAACTCGGGGGGATCAAGTAAAGCAATGTCAAGTAGTGACATTGCATAGTGGAAAAACTGTGGAGGAAGAAAGGAAGGAGCCTAGCCGGACTGCTCCCATTGCGTTAGAACCTGAGATTGTGGCAACTTAAGAAGAAGAAGGAGAAAAAGAAGTGATAAAACTAAAAGTTGCATCCACCTCTAAGCCAATAGAAAAGGGGATCGTGATAGTGCAATTACCACCTTTCCCGTAGAGACTCAAAAAGAAAAATAATGACGAGGTACAGTACCAACGCTTCATGTCTATGTTAAAATAATTGCATATTAATATTCCATTCAGTGAAGCGATTGAGGAAATGCCTGCAAACGCGAAGTTTCTGAAGGATATGGTAACCAAGAAGAAGGGCACTAGTAATTTTTCCATAGTGGCTTTAACGCAGAACTCGAAGTCAATAATCCCACCGAAGATGAGGGATCCTTAGAGCTTTACTATACTTTTCTCCATTGTAGGACTGTACATCGGGCAAGCATTGTGTGATCTTGGAGCCAGCATCAATTTGATGCCTCCATCGATCTTTAAGCACCTGAATGTGGGTCAACTTGCGCCCACAACCATGACTCTCCAGCTTGCAGATGGATCTCTGGTGCATCCAGAAGGGAAGGTGAAGGACATGCTGGTCACCATAGACAAATTTATCTTACCAGTTAACTTCATCATCTTAGATTACGAAACCGACGAAGATGTGTCCATCATCCTGGGCCGATCTTTTTTATCAATAGGTCATGCTCAAATTGATGTGCATAAAGAAGAGATCACTTTGAGCATAAATGGATAGAAGCTCAAGTTCAACATCATTCGTGCCATGAATTTTCCTGACGAAAAGACCTGCATGAATCTGACGACGAGCAGAATTTGACTAAAGAAGAAAAGCTTGACGAAGAGAATGAAGAAGGGGATGTAAGTGCATCCATTATGACATGTAACACGATCAAAGAAAAAACAAACAAGGAAGTTGAGATGATCGCAACCCAAGAAGAATAGCCAACAGTAAAAGAAGAAAGAAAAACAATACAATTGTCCTTGAAAGAACCACCAATAATGGAACTAAAGACCCTGCCACACCACTTAAAGTATGCATTTTTGGGGCAGAATGAAAAATTTCCAGTCTTTATTTCCTCTGAACTTAACGAAGACCAGAAGAATGCATTGATGAGCATTCTGAGGAAACATGTGCGAGCAATTGGCGGGACGCTCGCAAACAGTTGAGGAATTATCCCCGCATACTGTATGCATCGAATTCGTCTCGATGAAAACCGCAAGGCATCGATAATGGTTAGATGTGGGCAACCCTGCAATGAAAGAGGTCATTAAGAAGGAGATCATTAAATGGTTAGATACGGGCATCATTTATTCGATAGCAGACAGCATGTGGGTTAACCTCGTGTAGTGCGTGCCGAAAAAAGGTGGCATAACAGTAGTCCCCAACGAAAATAATGAGCTGATACCGCAAAGAACCGTCACTGGGTGGCGTATTTGCATAGACTACCGCAAGCTGAATGCGGCAACGAAGAAAGATCATTTCCCTTTACCGTTCATTGACCAAATGCTAGATCGTCTAGCCGAAAATGACTTTTACTGCTTTGTAGATGGGTATGCCAGCTATAATCAGATTATGATTGCTCTAGAAGATCAGGACAAGACCACATTCACCTACCCATATGGGACGTTTTTTTTTCACCGCATGTCGTTTAGCCTCTGCAATGCGCCGAGCACATCCCAAAGGTGCATGATGGCCATTTTTTCGGAATATCTTGAGGACTCTGTTGAAATCTCCATGGACAACTTCCTTGTCTATGGGCACAACTACGAAGTCTGTCTGGTTAACCTGGAGAAGATACTGAAAAGATGCGAGGAGACGAATCTCGTTCTTAACTGGAAAAAATGTCATTTTATGGTGAAAGAGGGCATTGCGCTGGGGCACAAGGTATCGCGGGATGGGTTGGAGGTGGATAAAGCAAAAATAAAAGCAATTGAAAAACTCCCACCTCCAACAAGTGTAAAAGCTATAAGGAATTTCTTGGGGCATGCCGGATTTTACAGACGCTTTGTCAAGAACTTTTCGAAAATAGCACGACCGCTGAGTGCGTTGATAGAGGCTGATAGAAAATTTTATTTTGACGACAATTTCCTCAACACATTCAGGATTTTGAAGAATGCACTGATAACTATGCCCGTTTTAATCGCACCTGATTGGACACTTCCTTTTGAATTAATGTGCGATATAAGCGGGTATGCGATGGGAGCAGCTCTGGCACAAAAGAGAAAAACAATCTTACATCCCATCACATATGCGAGTAAGATGTTGAATCCTGCTCAGACTAACTACACCACCACATAAAAGGAGCTACTTACGGTAATTTTTGCGTTGGAAAAGTTAGAGCGTATTTGCTGGGAACAAAAGTACTCAGCCACATTGATCATTCGGCGATAAAAGTATTTAATGATAAAGAAGGATGCGAAGCTGAGGTTGATCAGATGGGTTCTCCTCCTCCAAGAATTTGACATAGAAATAATTGATCGTAAGGGACGGAGAACCAAGTTGCAGATCACTTGTCCAGATTGAAAAACCCAGAGATTGACCAAAACCAATCAAAAGTAAGTGTAGTGTTCCTAGACGAGCAGCTATTCCATATTGAAGAATTACTATGGTATGCTGACATAGTCAACTATCTAGTTTGCGAGCAATTTCCAGAGGATTATACTGACCACCAGAAGAGAAGGCTCAAGCACAAATGCAAATCATATTTTTGGGACGAGCTAAATCTGTATAAAAAGGGGGCAGACCAGATTATGCGACTATGCATACCAAATACTGCTCAACAACGCATATTATCGCAATGTCATGACTCACCATATGGTAGGCACTTTGGAGGACAGTGCACCGCAGCTAAAGTATTACAGAGTGGATTCTACTGGCCAACATTGTTTAAGAATCAGCTGACTACGCGATGAAGTGTGATCGGTGCCAACGCACAGGTAACATTTCATGGAAACATGCAATGCCTATGAACACCAACTTGGAACTTGAGTTGTTCGATGTATGGGGTATTGACTTCATGGGACCATTCCCTCCACGAATGGCAAAAATTATATTTTGTTAGCCGTCGACTATGTATCCAAGTGGGTAGAAGCTGTGGCATGCGCCGCAAGTGATGCAGTGATAGTCTCTAAAGAAAAACATTTTCACTCGTTTTGGCACCTCACATGCTATAATAAGTGATGAAGGGTCCCACTTTGTCAATCATACTGTCAAGGAACTACTATGCAAATATAACATTCTCTACAAAATGGCCATCGCATACCATCCGCAGACGAATGGTCAGGTCGAGGTGTCCAATCGGGAGATCAAACTGATACTGGAGAAGGTGGTAAGGCCTTCGCGAAAGGATAGGCTAACAAAGCTCGACGATGCGTTGTGGGCATACCGAACTGCATTTAAGACACCCATTGGTATGTCCCCGTATGCATTGGTATCTGGTAAGGCATGTCATTTGCCTCTGGAGCTGGAATACAAATCACTATGAGCGGTGAAGAAGCTAAACTTTGACTTGAGGAAAGAAGGAGAAGCGAGAAAATTTCAAATGGTCGAGCTGGAGGAATGGAGGATTAATGCATACGAGAACACACAGATTTACAAGGAGCGCGCAAAGCGCTGGTACGACAAACACATATGTGGTAAAAATCTCCATGTGGTACAAAAGGTCTTGCTCTTCAATTCACAGCTATGACTCTTTCCTAGCAAGTTAAAGTTGCACTGGTCTGGACCCTTCATCATTAAAGAAATATTCCAGCATGGTGCGGTGGAGCTGATTATTGAGAACGGGAGCCGTACATTTAAGGTTAATGGGCAGCGAGTTAAGGCATATTGCGGGGGTGATTTTCAGCAAGAAAAGACCTCTGTAGACTTGGGAAACCCAGAATAAAGGAAAATGGAGTGGCCCCTGCACTGGCATGCAACATCATCTGGGGCGCAAGTCTTCTGGAACATCTTTTTTTTGGTTCATAAACTCTCAATTCTACGACGCTTCAATTATCATTTATCCATCTGCACTTTACATCCTTAAAAAATATGGGCAAGAAAAAGTTTGATAATTTTTTTTAATCATTTGACCCTCTCGATGTTTCTTTGTAAACGATCAAGGTACACGATTGCGGAGGCACTATACGGAGAAGCAACTTATCTTACTCCGTCACTGCAATCCAAAGAAGGTGGATCGCCGCAAAGCAGGATGCGTCAATAAACAATGTGGGCGACAGAGCTAATATGGGGGTTGTATTTTTCCTTCACTTTATTCCAAATTCTGCACTATTGCATCGTATGTTTACTTTTGAAAGTTTCATCACTGCATCCTCTTTGATTACCACAATCATTTAATATCGATAAATTTAGTAAGTCATCGCATGCTGTCTCTTTGCCAATTATGATTTCAATGATGAAACACATACTTCTATTTTTTCGAATATACTAGAGTCAGCTTAATTTTGGGAAAAGTCACCTCATGAAATATTTCTAGAAATTAGTGGTTTGATAGCTTTCCTTCAAACTGACTCTTTACGTAGCTTCCTAAGAACATTGCATGACTTCTTTCATCTTTTGGCAATGAGGACATTGTCGCATTTTAAATTTGGGGGTGAGGTATTTATTTTCAACCTTGCTGTTTTTAGCTCGTTTAAAAAAAAAAGGAAATTTTGAGAATAACAACTCCAATGTCAACGCAATGGGTAAACCCACGTTGATAAGAGTTAGGTTGTGAAGGGAACTTACCCGTAGTTGGATTTCCGCATGACACACGTGGGGGCAAGCAAAATCGAAAGTAAGTCGCTAGGATTAGCGCATAAATAAATGACCGCAACTCTGCTGCCAAGTAGGTATGAGTTTAGTCTGAGAAAGAGCACATTGCTCGTAGTTGGATGTCCGCATGACACATGTGGGGGAAAGCCAAAATGAAGGCGAGGCACTTAGATCAGCGCAAGGTCAAAATAATAATAATAATAATAATATAAAAAATATGCAAGGATAAAAATCATTTGACACCCCAGTGAAATTTTTTTTGAAATAAATCATGCGATGTTCAGGAATCTAGTAAAGTCCTTTTGAAGGTTAAGCTTGCGGTCCCTAGGTCTTAGAAATATTTTAGGAAAAAACTTGAATAAGAATTAAGGAAATTTTGGTATATAGGATTTGAATGGAGTATCCTTGAGAAATCAAGGAAAAGAGATTGCGGTCGACTTTCTAAAAGAAATCTTTAGCTTATGCTTGAGGACAAGCATTGTTTAAATTTGAGGGTGTGATAATGGACAGAAATGCACGTTATTATAGTGCTAAGTTATTAAACAATGAAGGTTTGCGTTGATAAAATATGTTAGATTGCGTCCAAAAAGCATTAAGTTCATAACATTGCGGTCGTATGCGTTCATCGTATAGAAACAATTAATTTTTGTATTTTTATGCAGAATATGTGTTGACGCAAGGCGAAAAGTGCGATCATAAGAAATCAACAGTCGAGCACAGCATTACCGCAAGACTTTGCGGTGATTTATGCTCGAAAACATCCGCTCAAGAAGGATTGCTGCATAGAGTCGACACAACTTGGTGGGCGCATCTGGGTGAAAGGCATAATTAATCACGATGGGACAGAAAGCTGATGATGATCGAATCCGAATTATGTTGACAAGCCACTAACAATAACAAGTACATTCAGCTTTTTGGTGACAAATATTCGACGCATCAGTCAGAAAATTAAAGTCATCCCATCTGTGCAATCAAAAGAGAGAAGCTGCCTTTCACCCCAAAGCTCTATAAATACTGAAGGCGACCTTAAAAAAAAAAAAGGAGTTTAGCAAGTTTGAAGAGTTAGAGAATTTTTCCTTAGATAATTCAGCCTTGTTCTTAGATTTTCTTTTATTTAAAGGCGGAAGCGAGAGAAGGCGATTATGCCAATAGATTGTTCCGGTGAACTTGGGAAAGTGCTGG
The DNA here is from genome assembly GCF_027475165.1 of Benincasa hispida. Classification (NCBI taxonomy): domain Eukaryota; kingdom Viridiplantae; phylum Streptophyta; class Magnoliopsida; order Cucurbitales; family Cucurbitaceae; genus Benincasa; species Benincasa hispida. The sequence goes on from NC_143487.1 coordinate 21,373,076, forward strand.
AAGCTTCAAGATCAGAGAGAGGGCCAGCTTCTGTGGAGGCAGGAATATCTTTTGAACCGAAGAGAGTTGACAGTGTAAAGGCCTTGGGAAGCAAGGGATTGCTACCAGGCTCTCTATCCTTATCTTCCATTGATGTTTTGTACTCAAACTCATCTATATAAAGGGAATTTATTTCTCTATATCTGTTCACTCTCTGGTTATTATGCATGAGTAGCTAAATTTGTTGAATGGGTTGAGAAGCACTAGCTAGCATAACTGGGGATCTTCATTCTATTCGATTATCTTATATTATGTATGCTTCATTTGTACATTAGAGATACTCGGGAGGGTAGTCTAAGCATATGATCTAGGCTTGGAAAAGCCAGGTTAGAATCTAGGCTCGAGAGAGTCAGATTAGAATGCATAATCAAGAGATAGAAGCTTAGGAATGAGCACTATTTGCTATTAACGCATCGCATGCATCCTAGAGATAGGATATGATTGTGTGCGGTCACCTTGTCTTTGTGTGCATCTTGCATCATCGCATAGGAAAAGAGTAGAGACTTAGAAATAAGCTCTATGGACACTTTTGCATTCAACACATGCATTCTAGACTTAGGAGCACCGCATTTTCATTGGAAAATGAATTGCTGTTGCATGAGTATAGCGTGATCGCATAGTCTGACGCATTCCCAGGAAACACTAGCTAAAGACCTTCTCAACCCATTCCGCCGCATACTCAGTGCATCTATCGCATAATCAAACTTTTCTCAAATCCGCTGCATTTATTTATTTTATCACCGTAAACAACAACCCAAACAACTATTGATTTATTTGGTTACCGCAAAGTCTTCTGAGAAATTACCACCGCATATTGTTTTTCCAAGTCTCTGAGTTCGACCCTGGACTTACCAGGAAACTCAGTGGGGTTTATACTTGGATTCTACTGAGAAAACTTGTTGCTCAACGCAATTCTATCACCGCATTTCATTCCACATTTTCACCTCATAAAATAACGCATCAACAAGCTCACACCACTGACTCAGGTATGTCATTAGAAGATGTGATGAGACAACTTGCTGAACACAATCTTCTTTTTTAGTAGAAAATTCGAAACCTCCAGCAGGAGAGCTTTAGTTTTCAGACTGAGGTTGGAATTGATCTTCAGAGCTTTAGAGACTTAGTCATTCAATCTTCTGATTCAGTTAAGAGAGGACATGAATCCCTACCACTCACATCCTATGACATTACGGAGGCGTGCAGTGATGAGGTAACCTATGTCGACATTGAGGAAGCGTTGAAAGATAGAATGCCATATCTAGAGCTAGTTTGTGAGGATGATGAAGAATCTGAGCCTAAAATCATCGACTTCTAGATGATGGAGTTAGGGGTTGAAAGACTTCGCCCTATTCTACCCTCTGGTATATCGTTTATTTTTTAGTTTTCTTCTTTTTGCTCTCAAGAGTCTGTTGAGTCTTTTTTTCTTTTTTATTTTGACTCTTTAAAGTCATTTGAGTTTTTTGATTCGTTGTTTTTACCTTTTTTGCCTAAAATTAAAAATACCAAATCTGACCTATCTTGTTCTCTTCAAAAGATATAGAGCCTTATAGCCATACCGAGCTATATTGACTCATCTAAGAAGGGACCAGAGAAATATGAGATTTTCTTTGTGCCTTGATAGGGGACAGGTCACGTCGAGTAATCGATGTTAAGCATTTACCCTTACTGGAGGGAGCCAGGTGAAAATATTTACTGTTTTCTTTATTTGCTTTCTAGAGTAGTTTTCTTTTTGTTTTTCTTTTCTAGGTTCTTCTCCTTGGTCACTGAAGGAAGAAAGAAAGATCTTTGGAGAGGCAAACCCTCCTACCACACCTCAAAGACTGTGCACGAAATGCCTATAGGGTGTTCCCTTGTCTTTGTTTTTATTGGGCTTAGATTAGAGATACATTAAGGACAAATTTTAAGTTGGGGGTGGTGGTTATATATGCATGTCTGGCAAGTCCTTGAGCACGTGAGCTTGGACTTTGCGGTTGAGATGCTGATATGATTTTTGTGATACATGTATTGTGATGATGACTTTTTGTGATAGGTTTTAGATAACTCTCTATTTGCTCTATGTAGGATTCACAAAATGTATGCATGATTTTGGGCCAAATTAATTTTTTTTTCTTGATTCCCTTGAAGATTCACAAAATGTATGCATGATTTTGGGCCAAAATGCCTTGATCGAAGCTTCATAACCCTCGCTCGACACCCAGTGCAACGCTGAAAGGAAAAACACGTGGATATAGGGTAGCGTTGCAATGCTACACAAGAGCGTTGCAATGCTACGACTTTTAACGAAATGCCACCAACGTGAACGCACAAAGACAACATCACGCCAGAGTTGCAATGCTAGTCCAGCTTGAGGACTACTGTAAACAAGATCATTGCAATGTCTTCCTAGCGTTGCAACGCTCCACTTATCGTATATATATTTTCTTTCCAAATTAGGTAAAAGTAAGGAGGCTGATTTCATAGAGGTTGAGGTAGAGCTTCAATTTCCTTCTTTTACCTTCAAATTTTAGCATCTTAGCTTAGGTTTTACATTTTATTTTGGGTTGTAAATGATGTATCAAATCTTTTCCTCTTACTCTTGTCTATGGGATGTTGAGGTAACTTCTATCTAATTTTTGGAGCAAGAACGCTATGTGTTTTTCTTGAGATTTCTATTCTTTGGACTTAATGCATACCAAATTTATGTTTTCTTGAAACTTTCTTGATTTTGATATATATTTTTGTGTTGTACTAATACCCTTATCACAAATCTATGTTTTTTCTAGATGATTTTGGGCTCGCGCGTTTCTCTAATGTTCGTCTATGCTTCAAATCACCCTAGTAGAAAATGGTTGAATGTGTATGCTAGGATTGATAGTCTAATCTTGGGTCTTAGAATGCTTAGAATGCATGTTTGATCTAGGTCAAGAATAAATCAGTTGATTGAGTTAAGGCTTTTCCATTAGTTAATCGACACAATTGAATCCTAAAGCTTAATGCACATGTGTTTAGTCTTAATTGATCGCTATCGAACCCAATTAGGATTCAATGCATGTGGTTTAACTAGGACACTTTCTTGGTTCGATTCTAGCTAGTTTTCTGTCTTTGTAGACGCTAGCTTGGTCATGTCAAGAGAGTGTTGTGTCTGCATAAATCGATTGGATGTCCAATTAATGGATTTCGATGATTGAAATTACATAGGATCTCTCTTGCTCTCGAAACTAGATAATTCATATCTTTAGTTTACATTTATCTGCTTTTATTTTAATTTCTTGCCATTTATCTCTTTCACACCGAAACCCCCATTTACCGCTCTAATTAATAATTTGGCTTAACGAAATAAATCACACTTTTTTGCGGATTGACCTGGACTTACCATTGTTGCTACATCTTTGTAGTGATAGGAGTAGTTCAGTATTATAAAATTTCTTTCGAATCATAGACCTTTCCAGGAAATAAACGACATTGGAATGGGTGGTGAGCAGTGTTCTCATTCATCATATTATATAAATGTTTTTAAGTATGAATGCATGCATAAATAACATTTCCATGCATCATTTATATTATAAATGTTATAATATATAGTTTAGATGTATGGATGGATGTTTTTTTTTTTTTTCATTACCTTAATATGTAATGTAATGAAAAAGGAATTGCATGATATATGACACCACTTTAGTGAATTACAATTGTTATAATTTTCAAAGTATGTCATTAGATGCATGTATAGGTTTTAATTGTTTCATTTAATCTTTATAATAGTTATAAGTTAAATGAAATTAGTATTGGAAATGTTCTAAAACTTGCAGTTCGTAAATATTAGAAACATATTCTATTTATCAATAAAGGTATTATTGAGTATTTCATTCAATAAATTTTTATTGATATTGCATTCTCTTATAAAATTCCAATAAACAAATTCATGGTTATAATATGAATACTTTAACTTTATATGGAGACATAAAAGTGGATAAAGTTTTAGTATATAGACAAAATGGTCTATAAGTATATGGATAGGATTAGGTACCTCATCCTGGTAACACTATTAGATGCAACCCACTTTATATACTGATACAAATGATGTGATCCCAAAATTACTCATGTGGAGACATGCGAGTGAGGGCATTCTATACAAAGGATGTTTGTATAAGACTGGACCTCGAAATAGTCACTTTTTCTTATAACGACCGTTTAGTGTTTAAATGGATTATTTCAAATTTGATGACCTAGAGTAACTCGATCTTAATCCTGAGCTAACTATGAAATCCTATTTATTTGAGATTATCCTTTGATCTGCAGAGGTGGGAGTAGTCCAACAACACTACTTAATAAGCCTCCCATTTTGGGGATAAGACAAATAGATAGCTGAGGACATAGTCCTGCAAGATGGAATCTACTCCTACTCAATTTAGGGTTAGCAGATAGGTTGTTCTCTTAAGTACTGATTTCTGGCCTTAAACAACGGCGCCCTACCCTCTCGTGATTGAGAGGGTCAGGGTTTATTAGTTGGTATATAAACCAATTGTTCAATAAAGATTCAGTGGGAGCTTAAGGAGCAAGATGTATTTACAGAGGTGGTTAAAGTGGATCGACTTACCGTTTATGAAGGATCGACTTACCGTTTGTGGTTAAAGTGGAAGAAAATATATCTACAGTGAGGAGAGTGCAACTAAATCTACAGTGAGAAGAGTACAATTATCGAGCTATAGTGGTGTGTCTCGATAGTTAAAGAATGTCGATTAATTTGGTGTTTAGCCAATTAATTGCAAATCATTGTAGGTCTATAAGGTCCCTCTACAAGCTCGTAAAATTACATCTTGGATTAATGTATTGAGTGGATTTGAAATGTTCAAAATCGAAATTAGGGGTTTGGATTTTAAATGTTCAAATTCATTTTAGGGTTTGGTTGATTATATTTAATATAATCAAAACATTTAATTTTATCAAAATTAAACGTGATCAGAGAGATTAAAATATTTAAATATTGATTAAACACGAATAGGATTCATGTATTAATTAGATGTTTGATTAATTCAATATTTAATATTACATGATTTAATTATTTAGAAAAAATTCAATCATGTTCAGATTTGATTTTTTGTTTATTTAAATTTAATTTTAGTGAAAACTAAATTAAATAGGATAATTGAAATATAAATTGAAAATTCCACTTTGAGTGAGATTTTCCAAATTTTCCTCTTCAATTGGGGTGGATTCACCCTAATTAGACATATTTCCCACTTATTTAGTGCTAATTGAAGTGTCAATTAGCAACTAAGTAAGTGGTTGCATGGTTAATGTTGATAAATAGGCTGAATCTCAGCTTTGAAGATCAACTACGCTACTGTAATTTGAGTTTGACTCTCACTCTCCCAAACCCTCTGCCTTCTCAACTCAATTGACTTCAATTTAGTGATTCCACCTCAATCCGAGTAGAAGATTAGTAGAGAAGATCATTGTGGTGGTTTACTATCAATTTAGAGGTCAAATTTGTGAAGATGAGCTGTGATTAAAGTGTATCATCAAAGGTTGTAGTTCTAGAAACCTTTTATTCTATAAAATTTGTTTTCGTCATGCTTTTAAACTCAAATTAAGAGTAATTAGAGTGCTTATTAATTCTGATTTCTTCTGTTGTTTGCATGTTCTATCTATTTATTGGTATCAAAACATGATTTAAGCACTCAATTAACATTAATTTGAGCTTGGTGGATGGATTTCTAAGATCGCATGTTTGGTCAACTGATATGGTTAAAATTCAATTTTGGCATTAGATTTCTCTTTGATTATGAAATTTAATTTGTAATTGGCTCTTGATTGATGAGCTTATATGTGTGCTCTATAGTCTGTAATTTTATTAGAGTCAATAGATTGAAGCAAGCAAGGTCTGTAGGAGAAATCTAGAGGAGCAGCCACTGCCAGGCAGCGTTGCAACGCTGCCCCAGACCAATGCAACACTGCTCTTAATGAAGCCCGTGGAGTTGCAACACTGGGATGAAGCGTTGCAATGCTGCTCATCCTAGCCCAGAAAGGCACACGTTCATGAGTCGGTTCGGGTGGGTTGAATCTGGTTCGACCGATTTTGATGGTTTTTGGTCCAGTTCAGCTTAAATTGGGCCGGTTCAGCCTCAATTGGAGCATTGAAGGGCCGGTTCAGGTGGTTCGAGTCTGATTCGGGTCGAGTCAAGTAGTCCAACCTCTTTTCGAAGAGCTTTGAACTCTTTTATGTAATAATTAGTTATTATTTGTTTGCTTAGGATGTCAAAGTTGAACCATATTAGTGTTGTTTAAATATTTATACAAATGATGTATGTTATATTTAAATTAAACATGTATGTGCATATAGTATGTCATGTAGATTTAAAATACCACCATAGGATATCATGTAGCATGCATAATCATATGTTATAAGTTAGTTATGATATATAGTATGCATGTTTAGGGTTTCTAAAGTTTAATATAAATGTTATATTAAGGTTTGAATGCCTTTAATATTTGTTATGAATGCAAAGCATGTCTATATTTTATAAGTTGTTATAAAATGTGATTAGACATTTAAAATTCATAACAAAGATAAGCAACATGCTCACTTAAGTTAACAACTTGTTTTAATAGTTAAAATAGGCCATTATCTTATAAAATATGGTTACAAACTCATTTGGTCCATAATCCTATCTAAGGTTGGAGGTATTTAAGTTAACGGTTTATGTAACACCTGCTACCTGGGGATTATGGCCGAAATGTTGAGCGTTGTTAACCAATTTTATGAGTATGCATGAGCGGTGTGACGTTTTAAAACTGGTTTATCACCTAGACATCATATGTTAAAATCCAAATATAAACGCTATACTTGGATTAACCACATAGACTTAGATTGTTTAAATTAGCCAAAATATACCTAAGTAAAAAAAAAATCCAAACACTTAGAACACTTCAGTGGGAGATTAACAATATACACAGTATATCGTTTTTAGCTCTCACGTCCCCAAGAGTTCACACCGTGAGATTCATGCTTCGCTTCGTGTAACTTTTATCACGACTGCTTCATTCAGAAAGTGTTTGCATGGGTCAATAACAAGGTGAATGGGGAAAGTAGTGCATAGTAAGTGGGTAAAGAAAATATGTCAACATACCCTACGGTCTTCTCCATTATTTTAAATCATGAGATTCTTATGTTGCACCTGCTGTCGTTTTTAGGCAGTACTAGCTAGTAGTAACCATGACGATCCCCTCGGAGGGTTATAACATAAGATTCAGAACAACCTAAACTTTAGAAATGAATAGGGTTTCATAGTTCCATCTTGAGCATTGTCTTCCTTTTCGGGGAATATTCATACCGCTCTATGAAATCTAAAAATGGAGGGTCACACTTACAAGAGTTACTGAGTGTTAGTAAGTTCTTGACCGAAAACGGTAACTAAATTACTATAGAAAAAAGAGTTATTTTGGATATAGTATTTAGTCAAGATTGTCTTGCTTTAGTGAAGGAATTTTTTTCGATAGCATCTATTCTGATTCACTATGGTATCGTTGGAAATGAATAAAGAAATATGAGTACTTCATTACTTTTGATAAAATCGGGTTTAATACAATAAGTCTAATAGAATTTGTTTAAATTTCAGCAAATGTCGAACTCGATTATACAACTACTAGCTTCTGATAAATTTAACGGAGAAGGGTACTCAAACTAGAAGTTATATATAAATACAATACTAGTCGTTGACAATTTGAGGTTTGTTTTAATGGAGGAATGTCCTCCTCTTCCCAGCTCAAATGCTAACCGAAATGCTTGGGAAGCCTATGAAAAATGGGTTTGGGCTAATGAGAAGGCCAGAGCCTATATCTTAGCGAGCATATATGATGCGCTCAATAAAAAGCATGAAGCCATGGTCATAGCACATGAGTTATGGCGTCGTTGTAAGAGATGTTCGGGCAACCTTCTTCCTCAGTACGACATGAAGCTATTAAATACGTCTATAACTCCAGCATGAAAGAAGGGACCTCTGTTAAAGAACATATCCTGGATATGATGGTCGATTTCAACATTGCGGAAGCTCATGGTGCTGTCATAGATGAAAGAAGTCAAGTTAGTATGATAATGGAATTTCTTCCAAAGAGCTTTCTAACATTTCGTACTAATGCTGTAATGAATAAGATTGATTACAATTTGACCACTCTTCTGAATGTACTACTGACTCATCAATCCTTGATGAGAAACAAGTAAATTGAAGCAAATGTTGTTTCAAAAAAGAAATCTCTGAAGAGATCTTCCTCTGGAACGAAACCTTTAGAGAAAAAAAAAGTTTGTTTCTTCTTCAAAGGATAAGAGTATCCAGATGAAGAAGAAAGGAAAAGGGAAGAAGAAAACCTTGTTAAGTACAACAAGACTAAAGCACCAAAAGGAAAATGTTCCCACTGTAATGAAGACGGTCATTGAAAACACAATTGGCCACAATATCTTGCTGAAAAGAGAGCTAAAAAGGCAAAAGAAGGTAAATCAGATTTACTTGTAATTGAAACATGTTTAGTGGAAAGTTCTCACTTAACCTACAAACCATATTTGCACTTTTATTCAGGAAACTAGTTCTTGGACTCAGCTTTTAGAGAATGAAATGACTTTCAAGGTAGGAAGGGGTGAAGTCATTTCAGCAGAAGCAGTGTAAGACGTCAAGTTATATTTCGGAGATTCTCACATTTTGCTTGAAAATGTATATTATATACCCAAAATGAAAAGGAACTTAATCTCTGTTTCTTGTTTACTAGAAAATATATACAAAGTAACTTTTTATATCAATGAAGGGTTCATTAGTACAAGAGGTGTTCATATTTGTTCTGTTAAACTCGAAAATAACTTTTATATGTTAAAATTGATTGAAGCAAAAGCCATTTTAAATATAGAGATGTTTAAAATGACAGAAACTCAAAATAAATAGTGGAAGATTTCTCCCAATACCTATCTTTGGCACCTAAGACTTGGTCACATAAATCTCAATAGGATTAAGAGATTGGTAAAAATTGTCATCTAAATCAGTTAGAAGACAGCTCATTACCTTCGTGTGAATCATATCTTAAGGGTAAAATGACAAAAAGATCTTTTACGGCAAAAGGTCTTAGAGCCAAAGAACCTTTAGAACTCATCCATTCAAACCTTTGTGGTCTAATAAATGTGAAAGCTCGAGGAGGATACGAATATTTCGTCAATTTTGTTGATGATTATTCGAGATACGACTATATTTACCAAATGAGTCACAAGTCTGAAGCTCTTAAAAAGTTCAAAGAATTTAAGACAGAAGTTGAAAACTTATTAAGAAAGAGAATCAAAATGCTTCGATCAAATCGAACTAGTGAGTATGTAGATTTACAATTCCAAAACTATCTAGTAGACCATGGAATACAATCCAACTCACAGCAGTTGGAACACCACAACAGAATAGTGTTACAGAAAGAAGAAATCGAACATTGTTGGACGTGGTTTGCTCAATGATGAGATCTGCTCAGTTAGCTCAATCCTTTAGGGGTTATGCAGTACAGATTGTTGTATATATTTTGAACATAGTTTCCTTAAAAAGTGTTTTTGAAACACCGTATTATTTATGAAGAGGATGTAAAGGTAGTTTACGTCAATTCAGAATCTATGGATGACCGACACACGTGTTGGTGCAAAATCCTAAGAAGTTGAAACGACATTCAAAATTATGCCTATTTGTAGGATAGCCTAAAGAAACAAAAGGTGAATTGTTTTATGATTCTAAAAAAGATAAAGTATTTGTATCGAAAAATGCTACATTCTTGAAAGATGTCATATTAGGAATCATCAACCTCGCAGTAAACTAGTATTGAGTGAAGTGACCAGAGACACTATAGATAAATCAACAAAAGTTGTTGATCAAGCTGGTCCAGCAACAATAGTTGTTGCCACATCACATCATTCTCAAGAGTTGAGAATGCCTTGATGTAATGGGAGGTTTGTTCATCAGCCTGACCGCTACATGGGTTTAACAGAAACTCAGGTCATCATGCTTATTGATGGCCTAGAGGATCCATTGACCTTCAAACAGGCAATGGAAGATGTTGATAGGGAACGGTGGATAAAAGCCATGGACCTAGAAATGGAGTCAATATACTTTAATTTTTTTTGAGAACTTGTAGATCAACTAGATGAGGTTAAGCCTATTGGTTTCAAATGAATCTACAAGAGAAAACGAGACCAAACTAGCAAGGTGCAAACCTATAAAGCCAGACTAGTGGCAAAAGGTTTTGCCCAAAAAAAGGGGGTAGACTATGAAGAAACCTTCTCTCCTATTGTCATGATAAAATTCATAAGAATACTTTTGTCGATTGCCGCATATTATGACTATGAAATATGGTAGATAGATGTTAAGACAACTTTTTTTAATAGCCATCTTAATGAAAGTATTTTCATGTCTCAACCAGAAAGGTTCCTTGAATAGGGTCAAGTATAAAAAATTTGTAAGCTTAAAAGATCCATTTATGGATTAAAACAAGCATCTAGATCCTGGAATATAAGGTTTGATACTACGATCAAATCTTATGGCTTTGAAATGAATTTTGACAAACTTTGTGCTTACAAGAAGATAGCCAACAAAACTATAACTTTTCTGCTTCTTTATGTTGATGATATCTTATTCATTAGGAATGAGACAAGCTTCCCTGCTGACTTAAAGAGATGGCTAACATCACAATTCCAAATGAAAGACTTAGGAGATGCTCAGTACGTTCTTGGGATCCAAATTGTTCGGAATCGCAAGAACAAAACCCTAGTGCTATCTCAAACATCTTATATTGACAAGATGTGGTCAAGATATAATATGCAAAATTCCAAAAAGGGTATGTTACCTTTTAGACATGGAATTTAAAACAAAAGACAAAAAGTTTCTCCTAAAGAAAATGTCCAATTTTTGCACCTAATATTAGGTCACATTAATCTAAATAGGATCGAGAGACTGGTTAAGAACGTATTTCTAAGTGAGTTAGAAGAAACTTCTTTACTAGTATGTGAGTCATGCCTTGAAGGAAAAATGACTAGGGGATCTAATCGAGGTGGAGAGTATATAGATTTAAAATTCTAGGATTATTTGATGGAACATGGAATTGTATTCCAACTCTCAGCACCTAGTACATCTCAGCAAGTGTATCAAAAAGGAGAAATCGAACGTTGCTAGACATGGTTCATTCTATGATGAGTTACGATCACTTACCTGATTTGTTCTAGGGTTATGCAGTTCAAACTGCAACCTATATTTTGAACCGTGTTTCATCTAAGAGTATTTCTGAAACACCTTTTAAATTATGGAATGTTCATAAAGGTAGTTTGCGTCATCTCAGGATCTAGGGTTGCCCAACAAATGTGCTTGAGGCTAATCCTAAGAAATTTGAACCTCATTCAAAATTGTGCCTATTTATAGGCTACCCCAAAGGAATGAGAGATGGTTACTACTACAATCTTAAGGATAATGTACTGTTTGTATTGAAAAACACTATATTTTTAGAAGAGGACCACATCAAGAAGCATAAACCACAAAGTAAGATAGTATTAAATGAACTTTCCGGTGAAACTATTGAACCTTCAACAAGAGTTATTGAAGAGCCTAGTACATCAACCAGAGTTATTGATATTGGATCATCTAGTAAGTCACATCCACCTCAACCATTGAGGGAGCCTCGACGTAATAGAAAGGTTGTGACCTCGTCTGTACCTTATATGGGTTTAACAGAAACCTTAACCATCATATCTGATGAAAAAGTTGAGGATTCATTATCTTATAAACAGGAAATGGAAGATCTAGACAAAGATAAATGGATCAAAGCTATGGATCTCGAAATGGAGTCTATGTACTTTAATTTAGTCTGGGATCTTGTAGAGTAACCTGATGGGGGAAAACCTATAGGTTGAAAATGGATCTATAAGAGAAAAAGAGGTGTAGATGGTAAGGTGCAAACCTTCAAGGCTAAACTAGAGGCAAAGAGTTATACCCAGGTTGAGAGAGTTGACTATAAGGAGACTTTCTCACCTATTTCCATATTAAAGTCTATCCGAATACTGCTGTCAAGTGTCACATATTACGACGATGAAATTTGGCAAACATCAAGACTGCCTGGTAATCTTGAGGAGACCATCTATATGTATGAACCAGAGGGATCCATAACCCAAGGTCAAGAGCAAAAGGTTTGCAAGCTCAATCGGTCCATTTATGAACTGAAACAAGCTTTTTGATCTTGGAATATAAGGTTTGATACTGTGATCAAATCGTATGGTTTTGATCAAAATGTTGATGAACCTTGTGTATACAAGAAAATCATCAACAGTTCAGTGGCTTTCTTAGTGTTATACGTAAATGATATCCTACTCATTAGAAATGATGTAGGTGTACTGATTGACATGAAATAGTGGCTGGTGGCCCAATTCCAAATAAAAAATTAAGCAGAGGCACAGTTTGTTCTCAGTATTAAGATCTTTAGGGATCGTAAGAACAAATCGCTGGCCTTGTCTCAACACTATACATTGATAAGATGCTTGCCAAGTATTCAATGAAAAACTCCAAGAAATGTTGGCTACCTTTCAGGCACGGAGTTGTCTTGTCTAAGGAACAATGTCCTAAGACACCTCAAAAAGTTTAGAAGAAGAGATAGATCCCCTACGCATCGGCTGTTAGCAGCCTAATGTATGCAATTTTATGTACTAGACTTGGCATTTATTGTGTAGTAGGGACAGTCAGTATATATCAGTCTAATCCAAGATTAGATAACTAGACAACCATTAAAACTATCTTCAAGTATCTTAGGCGAACGAGGGACTACATGCTTGTGTATGGGTCTAAGGATTGGGTTCTTACAGAGCACACTAACTCTGATTTTTCAGATTGCTAAAGATACTAGGAAATCCACTTTAGGATCAGTGTTTACTCTTAACGAAGGAGCTGTAGTTTGGAGAAGCACCAAGCAAGAGTGTATTGATCACTTCTATATGGAGGCAGAATATGTATCGACTTGTGAAGTTGCTAAGGAGACCATTTGGCTCAGAAAATTCTAAACTGATCTAAAATTCATTTCCAGACATGTCAAGCCCTATCAACCTTTATTGTGATAATAGTGGTGTTATGGCTAATTCCAGGGAGTTGGGAGCCACAAGCGTGGAAAGCATATTGAGTACTAGTATCACCTAGTACGGGAGATTGTGCATCAAGGGGACATGATCGTCACGAAGATCACTTTGGAGTATAATGTTGTTAATTCATTTACAAAGGCTTTCATGGCTAAGGTGTTTGAGGGTCACCTAGAGAGTCTGGGTTTGCGAGACAAGTCGCATTTAGTCTAGGGCAAGTGGAAGATTTTACTGGGGGCGTATTGTATGCCCTAGTTTATTATTATTATTATTATTTGTACTATGTACTTGATTGTACTTTTTTTATGTACACCCCACTAACTTTAGAACAAATGAGAGATTATTAGGGTTGATGTCCAAAATCTCGTGGTCTTGTAGTTTGTAATTGTATTGTACAAATAATTTATTTATCTAATAAAATAAAAGGTATTTTATTTGACATTTAGTTGCATTAACCCGCAAAAACCAATAAACTAAGATCCAAGATTATCTTCTGTAACTTAAACATGTATGCAGAGACATACAAGTGGATTCTATTTAAGTGATAACCTAAACGTTTTGTAGTGGATTAATAAGACTGGGTACCTTATCCTAGTGACACTACAAATTCGACCTGCTTTGTAGTTGTTACAATTGTTGTAAAGTGCTTCAAATGATATGATCCTTATCATTCATATGGAGATATGTGAGCAGGGGTATTCTATACAAAGAATTTGTATAAGACCGGACCACAAATTGAATAGTCTCTCTGTTACAAGAAGAGACTTACATTTCATTAGGATGACCATAGGTGACTTGACCTGAATCCTAAGTGAGTTCTGAACTCCTACCTATGAAGAAGGTCCTTTGATTTTTTTGGGTGAGAGTGGCCAGTTTCGCCAACTCGATATGCCTATCATTTTGGGAATTCGTCTGATTGGGGAGCTAGAAATGCAACTACACAAGAAGAAATTCAATGTTGCCCTATAGTTTGGGTAAGTAAATAAGTTGCTCCCTTAAGGGCTGGTTCTGGGGCTTAAACAATGTGGCGCCACACAATCCCTTCTCCAAAGAAGAGCAAGAACTTGGAAAGTTGTTTTAAAAAACCCCAAGAATAAAAAACCTAGAAAAACTGAAATAATTTGATGTTCCCTAAAAAATAGAAAAAATCATCAAGGTGAATGGGCACAAACTCAAAATCTTTAATGAAGGGCATGTAAACCAAGTCGAATTAGGCTTGCATTTAGCTAGTCCCTCATAAACTTGACACGCCTCTTCACCAATGTCGAGCTAACGACAATAAAAATCTGCAGAAATAAGATAATTTTGTTTCATTTTTTTTCTTTCTTTTCTCATTTTTCTTTTTTTTTTCTTTCTTACTTTTAGCTTTTGAAATAAATAGAATAATTGATTCTTTTCTTTTTCTTTGTAGGTTATCTCAATAAAGGAAAAAAGAGTTTTCAAATAAGAAAAAAACAAAAGCAAGAAAATTCTCTCTCAAGAAAATAAATGATAAACAACAAAACAGGGAAGTTTCTCTCTACATCCTTTCCTTTTTGTTTCATAAATTCATTTGCTTATTCTAAACATTGAGGACAATGTTCCTGAAGGAACTCTTATACAAGAGTACCTCTGAGCGGAAGCGGATCGTTCGAAATACAATGTGATATAATTTTCACATTTACAATCTAACAGATAACTTATGCAATAAACAACAAATTACCGGCATGCTTTCAAACAAAAAAACAAGAGAACAAGAAATACGGACTAGTTGAAAAACCTTTCTTCACCGAAATCTTGCTCTCTCCAAAGGGACGGCTCCTGTCGCTCTCGCTGAACCGTCCACACAATCGTTCACCAAAACCACTGATCGTCTACTCACGAACGGCCTCCACACGAACAGGAAAAATAGGGATAACACCACCACTTAGAACCCTCAGTATTCTCGGTGTGAGAATCCAAAGAGTAGGCTCTGTTGGAATTTGGTAGAGGAGAGGAGGATAGAAGATCGTATACAATGACCAAGCCAATGGGAGAAAGGCAGGGTCTATCGCATAGACAATGCTTGATCGTTTAGAAGAAGGTACACGATCGTGTAGTAAATAGGCTGCGATCGTATAGATGATTGTTTAGTAAACGCTCGGCGCTAGATGATCGTTTAGAAAAACTTAGGCGATCGTTTAGAAAGAGGCGCGTATGTATACGATTGTATAGAAACGATGAGCTATATCGTGTAGTCTCTCAGTTTGCTAAGCGATAGGCAATATACACTTTTCTTGAGCAAATGACCAATCTCTTTTGCAAAATGAAAACGATTTTCATTTTATTCTTTAGTTACAAAACCTGAATGAAACCTCCCACTAACACACGGTTACGGAGAAAATGCCGGCTCAATTATCCCATAATTTTCCAATTAAATATAATAAATATAATCATATTATATTCATTAACCTATAGTTTAATATCATATATAAACCATAGTGTTTTCTCCTCCACTAGATATAAATCATATTTATATTATTTTCCTCCAGTTGATGTATCTCAAACATAAAGTCAATCATATCATATATAATTAATCAATTCAATCATATCATATATAATTGAACTCTCTCTTGTCAATTTTAACATTTCAAACTGACCCAAAAACTGATTCTCAACATAAATCCATTGAGCTACTAAGGGGACCTTATGGACTTATGGCTCGAAGCTCCAACAGTACGTGAATAGCTAACTAAACTCTTTAGCCACGAGATCCACTATTCGTTAACTTCCAGACATTTCACTAAAGACTGTCAGCTGAACTCTTCTTACCATAGATGTATTTCTATGTCCATCGGGTATAACCAATCAGTAGTACGATAACCCTTCACAAATGCTCGTAAGTACAGCTGAGCCAATATAACGTTTTGCCCCTGTAGTTACATATAACTCCTTAAGTACCACTTATCCCTCTAATGAACAATACAATATAGTTCCACTATGTGTGGACACCTCTCGAGCCATGAAAAGGTGTGTGGTGCCGCATCGTTCAAGCCCCGGGATCAGTCTTTAAAGGAGAAATCTATCTACTTACCCCTGCTTCGGGGAAGGAGTGAATTCCATCTTGTGTAGCTGAGTTCCCAGCTCCAAAATCAGACGAATCCCCAAAGTGTGCGGTTTGAGTCGGCAACCTGGCCACTTGCACCCATGAAAATCAAAGGACCGCCCTCAAAGGCAGGAGTTCCTAACTCACTCAAGATTGAGGTCATGTTACCTATTGTCATTCTAGTGAAGTGAAGACTCTGTCATGAACGGTGTTATATAAAGAGACATTAACACTTTGTAGTCAGGTCTTATACAAACTCTTTGTATAGGACGCCCTCGCCCACATGTCCCCATATGAATGATCAGGATCAGACCATCTGTAGCAAGTCACAACATTTGTAAATATTCTACAAAGCAGGCCTCATCCTAGCGTTACCAGGATAAGGTTTCCCTCCTATATCCATATACTATAGACCATTTTGGTTATCACTTAAGACATGATCCACTTATATGTCTCCACATACATGCTTAAGTTACATAATGAAAACCAGGGATTTTAGTTTACTGGTTTGTGGTAAAGCAAATAAAACATCCAATGTTCAAAAACAATAAGTGATAAAAATATAATATATTATACATCACAAGTGTTTGTTCAAAACTGTGTTTACAAACTACAGGACACGAGAGTTTAGGGTATCATCCCAACAATCTCCCACTTGTCCTAAAATGAGTAGGGTGTACAATAAACTAGTACAAACAATAAACAAGGGCACTAAGGCCCAGTACATAAATATCTCTATCTTGCCCTAGTCCAGCCGCGGGTGGTCTCGTAGACTCATGCTCTGAAGGTGACCCTCAAACACTGCAGTTGGGAGAGCCTTCATAAACGGGTCAACAACGTTGTACTCCGAAGCAATCTTTGTGACTATCACGTCCCCTCGATGCACTATCTCACAGATCAGATGATACTTCCACTTTATGTGTTTGTCCCGCCTATAACTCCTAGGCTCCTTGGAGTTCGCCACAGCACCACTATTGTCACAATAGAGAGTGATGGGCCTAGACATGTCTGGAACAACGTCTAGCTCTGTCAGAAACTTCCTGAGCCAAATGACCTCCTTAGTAGTTTCACAAGCCACTACGTACTTGGCTTCCATTGTGGAGTCGGCGATGCATCCCTACTTAATGCTTCGCCATACTACTGCTCCTCCGTTAAAAGTAAAAACTGACCCTGAAATGGATTTTCGAGAGTCCTTATCAGTCTGAAAGTCAGAATCTGTGTATCCAATAAGGATCAAATCTCTAGTTCCATACAAAAGCATGTTCTCCCTCGTTCTCCGAAGATACATGAGGATGTTCTTAACTGCGGTCCAGTGACCCTGGCCTAGGTTAGACTGATACCTACTAACTATTCCCACAACATAGCAGATGTCTGGCCTAGTTCAGAGCATCACATACATCAAACTGCCAAGGATAGATGCATATGGGACCCGTCTCATCTCCTCAACCTATTGAGGCATCTTAGGACACATTTCCTTAGACAAAGTAACTTCATGCCTAAACAATAGTAGGCCCCTTTTGGAGTCCTGCATCAAATACTTGAGCAACATCTTGTCAATGTACAATGCCTGGGATAGTGCTAGCACTTTGTTCTTACGATCTCGAAAGATCTGTATGCCCAGAAAAAACTGAGCCTCTCCCAAATCTTTCATTTGGAATTGGGTTGCTAGCCTATTCTTAACTGCAGTTAGTAGTCCTACATCATTCCCAATGAGTAGGATATCGTCTACATATAACACTAAGAAAACTACTAAACTGTTGATGATCTTCTTGTAGACACAAGGCTCATCAACGTTTTGGTCAAAGCCATACAATTTGATCGCAATATCAAACCGAATATTCCAAGATCGAGATGCCTGTTTCAGCCCATAAATGGATTGATTCAGTTTGCAAACTTTTTGCTCTTGACCTTAAGCAATGAATTCCTCGGGTTGCACCATATAAATGGTTTCCTCAAGATTGCCATTCAGAAAGGTCGTCTTGACGTCCATTTGCCAAATCTCTTAATCATAATAAGCGGCAATGGACATGAGGATGCAGATCGACTTCAACATGGCAACAGGCGAGAAAGTCTTCTCATAGTCGACTCCCTCCACCTAGGTATAACCCTTTGCCACAAGTCGAGTCTTGAAGGTTTGCACTTTCCCATCGGCGCCTCGTTTCTGCTTGTAGATTCATTTACAACCTATAGGTCTGACCCCATCAGGCTGATCTACAAGATCCTACACAAAGTTGAAGTACATCGACTCCATCTTGAGATCCATGGCTTTGACCCATTCATCCTAGTCAACATCCTCCATTGCCTTCTGATAAGACAATGGACCCTCAATGTCGCCATCGGCTACCATAGCCAGGATTTTCGTGAAACCTAGATAGCGAATGAGTGGGTTCGCAACCCTCCCACTACGTCAAGGTTCCCTCAACTCTTGAGGTGGAATTGACCTACCAGATGAATTATCATCAATAACTCTTGCTGATGAAGCAGGTCCTTCCAACAACTCTTGTTGAAGTTTCAGTGGTTTCGTTGGAAAGCTCACATAATACGACTTTACTACGTGGACTGTGCTCCCGAATATGATCCTCCTCCAAGAAAGTAGCGTTCGTGGAAACAAACACCCTATTTTTCGACAGATCATAAAAGTAACCCCCTCGTGTACTTTTAGGGTAGCCTACAAAAAGGCACAACCTCGATTGTGGTTCCCATTTCTTTGGATTAGCCTCAAGCCCATGTGTCGGGCAACCGCATACGCAGAAGTGACATAAACTAGCTTTACACCCGTTCCATAACTCCATAGGTGTTCTCGCAACACTCTTGGAAGGAACACAATTGAGTATATATACCACAATCTCCACTGCAAAACCCCAAAACGAGTCCGGTAAGGAAGCATAACTCATTCTGCTGAGGTGTACCCAATGCTGAGAGTTGGGAAATGATTCCATGTTCTATCAAATAGCCTGGAACCCTAAATCCAAAAACTCTCCACCTCGATCCGATCAAAGTGTTTTAATCTGTTTATCCAATGCATTTTCAACTTCACCCTTGAACTCTTTGAACTTTTCAAAGGATTCAGACTTCCGTTGCATCAATTAAACATACCCATACCTAGAGTAATCATCAGAAAACTGATAAAATACTCATAGCCTTCCCTAGCTCACACATTCATAGGACCACAGAAGTCAGAATGCACCAACTCTAAAGGCTCTTTGGCTCGATAACCTTTTCCAGTAAAAGGTCTTTTAGTCATTTTACCCTCAAGGCCATGCTTTATAAATTTAACCTATGTGTCATGCTTTATGCAATGTCCACATACATGGCAGGAGTTCCCAACTCACTCTTTGGCCATTTGAGGGTGGTTTGAGTCGGCGACCTGGCCCCTTGCACCCATGCAAATCAAAGGATCGCCCTCAAAGGCAGGAGTTCCCAACTCACTCAGGATTGAGGTCATGTTACCTATTGTCATTCTAGTGAAGTGAAGACTCTGTCATGAACGGTGTTATATAAGGAGACGTTAACACTTCGTGGTCAGGTCTTATACAAACTCTTTGTATAGGACGCCCCCACTCGCATGTCCCCACATGAATGATCAGGATCAGATCATCTGTAGCAAGTCACAACATATGTAACTTAGATTTCATAGATTTTGGAACTCCTGTAGCAAGTCAGACCATCTGTAGCAAGTCACAACATAGGTCTTATACAAACTTTTTTTTTAGTATTCTTTGATTAGGTTTAAAAATAGCCTCACAAAAAAAAATGCATGTCTGGAACCCTTGAGCATCTGAGCTTGGGTTAATAGATTGTTGGTCACTTAGATTGATTACATAGATTTTGTGATTCTGCTCTGATATATCTGAATAAATGTGAGGCTCTGATTCATCTCGATGGTATAATTTTGATTCTTTGAAAAACATGTCTATTGAATTCTTCATTCTTCAAAAGATCATTTTTTCCTTGAATGCAATAAATTCATAATTGAATAATTTCATGTTTGCACATTCAAGAATCTCATTTACTTTGATTCTATGCATCATTTGTTTTTACTCAATCTTTTGATTCTTATTGATGAAATTTTGAAGATGCACTCTTTCAAGTAAGGATCAAACAAAATTTTAGACCTTCAAAATTTATTAAACAAAAATTTGAAACTCATTTTTCAAAAGAAACTTTCTTTTCCTTTTAACTTCATAAAAAAAATGAATACTTAGTCTTTAGATTTATTTAGAACATTTAAACTCTTAGAAACGTCATATCTGCTTAATTTTCTTTATTACCCCGATAGGACAAGCTTTGATCTAAGAACAACCATCTTGTTTTAGAGGCAAGTCTAGACAAAGAGGAATAAAATGGCCTAGTGTATAAAAAAATTGCTAGCATAAAAAAAAAAAAGCAAGCTTGTGAATTGAAATAACAAATTAACATAACCTTCACTAACACGTGTGTGTGTGCATGAGTAGAGGTGAAAAAAGCTACCTTCATCGTGTTTCTGTTAAGGCCCGCGAGAAAAGAGTGAAGGTTCCCGATGGTGCAAGTGTGAAAGTTATCCCTCTAAGTAAAAGAAACGTCAATTACGTTTTGTGTGTGTGAGTTTAAAAAAAAAAAAGGCACACTTATATTAGAACTGCCTCTATCCAATGCAAGTTAGGTATATCATAGATCGATAATCGGGCCAGTGTAGGGCGAATAGGAGTTGAAAATTGGATGTCTCCTTTCTATTAGTTTAGGTCTTTAAGTAAACTAAAACTAGGTAGTCTTTTCTTTTATGATTTTGCAAGAAAAAGACCTTTTCTTTTCAAAATAAGCTTCAATCTTTTTTTTAGCAAAACTTTTATTTTTAAATGTTTCCTTAATTCCTCGATTGTTGAGAAAAGAGATGAAAATCAATTCATTGTGTAAAAACATTTGAATGTATAGACCATTAGGATGTGAAGATGAAAATGTACCAACTAGAACTTGTCAATTTTGAATAAAAGAATGAAACTTTGAATAAACAATAAACAATCCATTTTTGCTTGAATGTATGCATATTTCTAGTTTAGACTTGTCGGGACAACCAAGAGCTAAGTTGGGGGTGTTTGGGTAAACATTGCATGTTTTTTTTTATTTGAAAGCTCATTTTTCTTTTATTGAGATAACATACAAAGAAAAAGAAAAAAAAATCAATTATTCTATTTATTTGAAATGCTAAAATAAGAAAGAAAGAAAAATGAGAAATGGGAAAAGAAAAGAAAAAAAATGAAAAAAAAAATTTGTCCTGTTTCTGCAAACTTTTATCGTCGTTTGCTCGACGTTGGTGAAGAGAGGTGTCAAGTGTATGATGGACTAGCTAAACGCAAGCCCAATTCGACTTGATTTACATGCCCTTCATTGAAGATTTTGAGTCTTTGCACATTCAACTTGAAGATTTTTCCTGTTTCAAGACTTTTTATTTCAACTGTGCCATAAGAGAAAACGTTAGTATTTTCAAAAGGACCTAGCCATTTGGACTTGAACTTTTCAGACATCAATTGTAATCTAGAATTGTAAAGAAAAACTTTTTGTCCAATTTTGAAGTCTTTTTTTTATTATTATTAAGCCTTTGTCATGAAAATATTTGGTTTTCTCCTTGTAAATTTTTGAATTTTTGTAAGCATTTTGTCTCAACTCTTCCAATTGTTGTAGCTCTAGGAGTCTTTCCTTTCCGGCTTGGGCTTGATTCAAATTACATTGTTTTACCACCCAATACGCTTTGTGTTCAACCTCTACTGAAACATAGGCATACTTTTCCATATACAATTCTATACGGGATTGTACCTATAGGCATCTTAAAAGCGGATCTGTAAGCCCAAAGCGCATCATTAAGTTTGGAACTCCAATCTTTTCTTTTCAGGTTCACAGTCTTTTCTAAAATGTTTTCAATTCTTTATTTGAGATTTTCGTTTGGCTGTTTGTTTGGGGATGATACAGGGTTGCTACACGGTGGTGAACTTCATATTTCCTCAACAATGCTTCTACGGTCCTATTACAAAAATGTGTTCCTTGATCGCTTATAATGGCTCTAGGAATTCCAAATCTAGAAAAGATGTTATTTTTAAGAAATTTTGAAATGATAGATGAATCAGTTTTTCTAGTGGGGATTGCTTCGACCCACTTGGAAACATAATCAACTGCAAGTAAAATATACAAGTATCCAAATGAAGAAGGAAATGAACACATGAAATCTAAACCCCAAATGTCAAATATTTCGCAAACAAGAATAGAATTGAGGGGCATTACATTTCTTTTAGACAAAGATCCAGATTTTTGACACCTTTCACAACACTTACAATAAGTATATGAATCAGCAAAAAAGAGAATCCTGGAATGATTCTAAATTTTTTCTAGCGATTCATTTAGGACTGAAATGACCTCCACATGCTTGTTCATGGAAAAATGATAAAACGGACTCAAATTCTTCGTTAAGGACACATCTCCTAATGACTTGATCAAAACAAAATTTCCATAGATAAGGACGATCCCACACATAGTATTTAGAGTCGCTTTTTAGTTTAGACTTTTTAGACCAAGACATGTTAAGAGGAAACTTACCTGTAACAAGGTAGTTTACCATGTCGACACACCACGATAAGAAAGTAGATACCTTGAAAATATGTTCATCGGGGAAGTCTTCTCTAATAGTAGTTCTTCTTTTTTATTGATTCGACATAGATGGTCTGCCATTGAATTTTCGGATCCTTTTTGTCTTTTATGGTTATGTTGAACTCTTGTAAAAGGAGAATCCATCTGACAAGTCTGGGCTTTGATTCTTTATTCATCATTAGGTACCTGAGAGCAACATGGTCAGTATAAATGATTATTGGAAAACCAAGAATATAAGCTCTAAACTTATCCAAAGAAAAAATTATAGAGAGAAATTCTTTTTCTGTTGTTGAATAATTGATTTGAGATGAATTGAGTGTTCTAGATGCGAAACAGATCACATGGCATTTCTTGTCAACTCTTTGTCCTAATACTGCCCCTACTGCTAGGTTACTAGCAATACACATGATTTCAAATGGTAAGTCCGATTGGGGAGGTTGAAGGTTTGGAGTTGATGTCAACTTCTCCTTAAATGTGTCAAAATCTTCCTTGCATTCTTTATTGAAATCGAATACGAAATTTTTTTTAAGAAGGCTTGATAGAGGGAATGACATTTTTTAAAAGTATTTGATGAACCTCCTATAGAACCCTTCACTACCAAGAAAAGAGTGTACTTTCCTAATATTTTCAAGATAGAGAAGGTTAGCTATGACATTTAGCTTAACCTTATCAACTTCTATGCCCTTAGAAGATACAAGGTGTTCTAATACTATTCCATGAGAAGCCATAAAGTGACATTTTTTATAATTCAAAACCAAATTTGTTTCTATGCATCTTTTAAAGATCAAACTCAAATTGTCCAAACAATCTTCGAAAGAACTACCAAATACAGTGAAATCGTCCATGAAATTTTCTATGCACTTTTCTACATAATCAAAGAATATGCTCATCATGCATCTTTGAAACGTACCTGGGGCATTACATAGCCCAAATGCCATCTTTCTAAATGTATAGGTACCATAAGTGCAAGTAAAAGTAGTTTTTTCTTGGTCTTCCTGTGCTATAGGTATTTGATAAAAACCAGAAAAATCATCAAGAAAACAAAAGTATGGCTTCCCAGCTAATCGTTCAATCATTTGATCAATAAAAGGTTTAGGAAATTGATCTTGTTTTGTTACCTCGTCGAGTTTCCTGAAGTCTATACACATTCTTCAACAGTTTTGCATTCTCATGGGGATCATCTCACCATTTTCATCTTTCACAATGGCCATGCCGGTCTTCTTTGGTACCACGTGTATCGAAATTACCCATTGATTGCCTGCGATAGGGTAAATTATACCGACTTCAAGTAGCTTGAGGATTTCTTTATGAACAATTTGCTCCATGGTTGGATTTAGCCTTCTTTGAGGTTGAACGGTTGTCTTAGCTCCATACTCTAGAACAATTCTGTGCATGCAAAGAGAATGACTTATCCCCTTGATATCTTCTAAAGTCCAACCAATCACTTTCTTGTGATCCTTTAATGTTTCTACTAGTGAACTTTTTTGAGAAGATGTGAGTCCTCTAGATATGATCATAGGAAAGGCTTTTTCTTCTCTTAGGAAAACATACTTGAGGTGAGAAGGAAGAGCCTTAAACTCGATCTCTTGTACCTGAGATTCCACAACATCGTCATTAAAGGGGTTATCATTCAAATCAAAATCATTTGAAGTAAAGAAAGAGTCAATCAAAGAGTCATCATCGTCAAGGTCAATGGAGGGAGCAACCAAACAATCCAAATTTTCATCAATTGAAAATAACAATTCGTCAAACACGTCGAATGTATCTATCGCACAAAGAGATAGATATTCTTCAGGGAATTTCATGGCATTATAAATGTTGAAAGATTTTACCTCTCTATCAAATTCTACTGATAAAGACCCTTTATCTATGTCAATTCTTGTCTTTGCAGTTTTCATGAAGGGTCTACCAAGTAGAATGTAAGAGGAAGAAGTAGAGTATGGTTCATCCATTTTTAAAATATAAAAATCAACGGGAAAGATTAATTCTCCAACTCTTAAAAAAACATCTTTTACAATGCCTAGGGGTTGAATATATGACCTATCCATTATTTGTATGCAAACATTCGTCTTTTGCAGGCCATTCAATTTGAGATCTTCATAGACATGAAAAGGCATGACATTTATTGATGGACCTAGGTCTAGCATGGCATGAGTGATAATTATATCTCCTATTTTGCATGGTAAGGTAAACATTCTCTGATCTCTACATTTTTGGGGCATTTCTTTTTTAAGTAAAACAGAGACGATCTTACTAACAGTTATTCTCTCCTCTTCCTTCCCTTTTCTTTTCTTAATAAACAAGTCCTTTAAAAATTTATCATAACTAGGTATTTGTTGAATAGCATTAAGCAAAGGGATATTAATTTGTACCTTGTTGAACATTTCAATAAGCTCATGGTCGGTATCGTCTACCTTAGATCTTGCTAATCTACTAGGGAATGGTGCCTTGGGTACATACGACACTACTTTAGGAGGAGAATAATCACAGACCTCGGGAAAAATAGGAGTCTCTTTCGGCACACTTACCTTGCTCTCTTTTTCTTTCATTAACTTTTATTGCTTCTTAGGAGGAGATTGAACTGGTTTTGCATCTTGAGAGGAAGAGGGGATTTCCTTATTGCTTCTTAGAGTGATTTCGCTAACATTTGCATGCTCTAGTTGAGCAGAGAGCTTTTCAAATGATTTACTCTCAAGCTTGCTTACCACAGTTGCAAGTTATGTGGTTTGTGTGCCCAAGTTTGAGAAGCCTTGTCTAGTCTCTCTTGTTGAAAAGATTTTGTGTCTTGTTGAAGTTGTTTGGTTTCTTGATGAAGTTGAAAGTTGTCCTTTTGCAAATTGTGTAGTTCCTATTGAAATTTGAACGAATGGTCAACAAGGGATTTCACTACGTCCTCTAGAGACATACCTGGGGAGCTTGAAGAAGATGGTGGGTTTCGGTTCTTAAATTGCTCTTGAGATCCCCACTTGAAATTATGAATATCTCTCCATCCTTGGTTATAAGTTTACCCATGGGGATCGTATTTTCTCTGAAATCCACTAATGGCATTGACTTGGGCTTGTGGGCAAGCCTTGGAAGTGTGCCTGACTAATCCACACGCCCTACACAGTTTGACTTGAGGAAGACCTCCTTGCGCCACCTGAGTAAAAAGAGAAACTAGATTAGATACTTGTGATCTAAGCTCACTTACTTCACTAGATTGAACAACAGAGTTATCAAGAGTCCTTGTCCCGAAATTCTAGGAGTTCTCTGCCATGGTTGATATGAGTTGGCTTGCTTCGGTCGGTGATTTATCTGTTAGAGCTCCACCAATGGCCGCATCTATATTGCTTCTCTCGGACGGGAGTAAACCTAAATAGAAATATTGTATTAGATATTGCTTAGAAATTTGATAGTGGGGAAAAGATGCACATAACTGTTTGTATCTTTCCCAATATTCATACAAAGACTCTCATACACTTTGTTTAATTTTGTATATTTCTTTTCTTATATTATGAGCCTTAGATGCCGGAAAGAATTTTTCTAAAAATTTCTTTTTTAACCCCTCCACATAGTAATAGAACCCGCTGGTAGGTAGTATAGCCAATCCTTAGCCACATCTTTCAAAGAGAAGGGGAAGGCTCTAAGGTTGAGCTGCTCTTGTGTCACTCCATGCGGACGCATTCCATCACAAACAAGGTGAAAATCCTTCATGTGATTATGAGGGTCTTTGCCAGTTTGCCCTCTGAAAATAGGAAGTAGATGTACTAGCCCCGGTTTGAGTTCAAATGGGATAGCTGTCTCCAGGTACACGATGCAAAGTGGTTGTTGATTATAACCCGGTTCCGCTAACGCACACAAAGTTTGCTCTCTTACTTCACCCATGATGTTTGGTTGTGGTTATTCTTCTTCTTGATCCAACTTTTCATATTCTTCTTGCTCTCTTTTTGCTCTTTCCGTTCGTAATCTCCTTTTCTCGTGGTTGATATCTAAGATCAAATCACAAAGTAGACTCTAAGAGGAACGAGTCATACGCAAAAGGAAAGTTTAAAACCTACTATTTTTTGGTTTTATTATTATTATTTTTTAAAGGAATTCAAAAATTCTAAAAGGCCAATTGCTCGGTTCCCCAGCAATGACACCAATTTGTTTGGAGTCAAATAGGTGTCATTAATTCTATCTTACCCAAAACAAATGAAATTTATAATACTCTAACTACAACTAGAACTAACACTTAGTAATAGTGGAGTAAGAGGTCGATCCCAAGAGAACCTTTATTAATTGGCCTAAAATAGACTACTTGAATTCCAAAATGCAAAAGATTAAATGGGGGGAGAGGGAGTTGTTTGTTTTAAGAACTAAAAACTAAGTAAAAAAGAAACAAGAATTGATATAAGAAATTTATTGATGAAAAAAATAAGAGAGATTGTGAGATAAGATTCAATTGAAATGAAATCTTGGGGATTTTATGTAAACTAGACAATTCTAACATTGACTTAACAAAGAATCATGCAATTAGATTATTCAATTGTTCATTAATAATAAATTCCTAATATCCTAATTAGCTAATTTCACAATTAACCCTGATCTAGGTCTTAATTGTTTCTAGACATTTCATAATTAATCCTTAAATTGGATTAAACTCATGAGTTTTCTTAACTATTCCAATCTTGAAATCAAAAGATTGAAAATTCAAGGTTGATTGTATGAATGTTCTGAATTAATAGCTTCTTTAAAGAAAAGAGGAAAAGAAGTCCATATTTTCTATTAAGACTACTAATTCTTGATATTATAATTAGAATTTTGTTATAGAATCATGTAATTTTTGCATACAAAAATTGATTAATCTTGAGTCAACAATTCAATCTTCACCAATTTGATTCTAAATCTCAGTAAGAACATTCAAAAGAAAGTAATTACATGAAAGAAAATTCAAGGAAAAGCCTCAAGAAAATGTCAATTTACATAATTCCCCAAAAAAAAGGATTACCTACTCATGGAGGATGACATTCTTCAAGCAATCCATTGATAATTGCATATTGATACAAAGTCTGAATACAAATCGAATGAATCTCATGGAAAATTACAAGAATCGCTCTTGGAAATTCGAAATCTCTCTCTAAAATATGGTTTTTTCTCCTCATGGACGAAGTTTTCTCTCTAAAAATGATTTCTGAAAGAAAAATGGTATTCGATCTATAAAATGTGATCTCTCTATTTTGCTGAAGAACTGAACTTATTTATACTAGTGATAACGGGCAGAAATGCATGTTATCATAGTACTAAGTTCTTAAAAAATGTTGGATTGCGTTGATGAAATATGTTAAATTGCGTCCATTAAGCACAAATTCTATAATATTGCGGTTGCATGCGTCCAACGCATTAAAGCAGTTAATCTTTACATTCTTGTGCAGAAAATGCGTAATGCAATGTAGAGATTGCGATCATAGGAATACATTGGTCGAGCATAACTTCACCGCAAGACTTTGCGTTAATCGTGCTCGCAAACTTCGCCCAAGAAGAATCATCGCAACTTGGTTAGCGCAACATGGTGGGCGCATCCGGATGAAAGGACAATTAAGAGCAATGGGACAGAAAGCTGACGGCAGTCAGATCCAAATTAAGTTGACAGCCAATAACGGTCACGAAGTACATTTAGCTTTATCGGTGACAATTATTTGGCGCATTAGTCAGGAATTAAAGTTGTCCGATCTATACAACTGGGAAAGAGAATCCGCCTTTCACTATGGAAACTCTATAAATACCAAGTGCATTCTTCAGAGAAGGGGTTAAGCAGTCGATTACTTCATCACTTTACAAGTTCACGCCTTTGTCCATAGTTTTCTTCCCTTTTTAAGGCGGACGTGAGGAAGAAGGTGTGCCGGTAGATCGTTCTGGTAAGCTTGGGAAAGCATCGGAAGCTCTAAGACAGAGAGAGGGCCGACACCTGCAGAAGTGGGAACATTTGTAGATCAGAATAGAGATTCAGTGTAAAAAGTTTCGGTCAGTAAGGAATTGCTACCAGGCTCTCTATCTTTACTTTTCATTGTCATTTTGTACTCAACTCAGTTATAAGAATGGAATGTTTTTCTCTATATCTGTTCACTCTCTGTTATTTATGCATGAGTAGTTAAATTAGTTGAATGTGTTGAGAAGTAGTTAGCTAGCATAACGAGGGAATCTTCATCTTTGCGATTATCTTGTTTATGTATGCTTCATTCGCCTATTAGAGATACTTAGGAGGGTAGTCTAATGATAGGATCTAGACATGGGAAGGTCAGGTCAGAATCTAGGTTTGGAAGAACCAGATTAGAACGCATAAATGGGAGATAGGCGCTTAGGAATGAGCACTATTTGTTATTAACGCATCGCATGCATCTTAGACATAAGATATGATTGTATGCGGTCACCTTACTTTCATGAATTTTACATCAACGCATAGGACAAGAGCAGAGACTTAGGATAAGCTCTATGGACATTTTGCATTCAACACATGCGTCCTAGACTTAGGAGCATCACATTTACATTGGGAAATGACTTGCTGTGCATGGTTGTAACATGATCGCAAAGTTTTACGCAATCTTGAGTAACGCTAGCTAATGATCTTCTCAACCCGTTCATCGCATACTCATTGCATCTATCAACGCAACTATCTTTCTCAAATCCGCTGCCTTTATTTACTTCTTTTTCATCAACGCAACAACAAACTCACACTATATTTATTTACTTGGTTATCACAAAGTTTTCATAAACATTACCAACGCAACTATTTTCACAAGTCCGTGTGTTCGACCCTGGACTTACCAGAAAACTCAGGGGAATTTACACTTGAATTTAGCTGGGAAAACTTGAGTCACAATGCAATCCATCAATGCATATCATCCGTATTTCCACTTAATAAAATGAACGCATCAACCAGCAACATAGCATCGTGAGGCACGAGGATGAATCGCATCAAAATCTAGAAAAAAGAATAAATGCATCGAGTTTTCTGCAATTTAAAAAACGAGTTTTCTGTTTCATACCCGATCCTCGATGCATGATGAATCTTTACTCGATGCTTGACACTAGATGTCCTTTACTTGATAACTTTTACTCGATGAAAAATGAATAAGAAGAAACTCAATGACTCGATGACTCGATAGTTGATTACTCGATGGTATGAAATATAGATTATTCGATGGCTCGATGGTCTTTTACTTGACGATATTTGATGGTCTTATGCTAAATACTCGATGCTCGATAACTTAACAGCCTTACTCGATGGCCTTCTAGGTATTTACTCGATTCTCTTCAATTTATTGATTTTCTTGGTTATTTTGGATCTTTTTAGTCCGATTTTCTTATAATGAATCTTAAATGCCTTGGGGACCGTTTTACCAACAAAATTAGCATTTAAAGCAAATAATCAACATAATTTTGGGGAAATTAACATAGAAAATATACATCCTTTAAAAACCTATCACACACCCTCTCCTAACTCTAAAGAGGTTTGGTTATAGTAGGACTATAATTTATTGTTCATTAGAGGGATTAATGGTACTTAAGGAGTTAGATGTAACTATAGAGGCAAAACGGTAATTTTGCCTTAGTTGTACTTAAGAGCAATTTGTAAAGGGTCAATGCACTATTGATTAGTTATATTCAATGGACACAAAAATTTATCTATAGTGCAAAGAGTGCAACTATCTATCTTTAGTGAAGTGATCAACAATTAATGGAAGTTGATTAATTTAATTAAAGAGCTTAATTAATTAATCAAGTACTATTGAAGCTTCAATCTATAGGTCCATAAGATCCCCTCGTTAACTCATTAGGATTAATGAGAATCGAATTAATTTGGAATAATTTGAATTATTCAAATTAATGAAGGGAATTAATTATAGAAGATATAATAAATATAAAATTATTTATATGAGATATAATAATATAAAGTTTTATTTGAGAGAAAATGAATATTTGAATATCGTTCAAATATTAAAATTAATATGAATTTGATTCATATTAAATACTATAGGTTAAATGAGAGAATATTAAACTATAGATTATTTCATATGTGATATAATGTAAAATATAGGTTATGTGTTATATCAGATATAACATATGGTTTTTAATATATGATATATATATATATATATATATATATATATATATATTAAATTAACTAAAGAAAATTTAGTTTTGTTTAATTAAATAATTTGGTTATTAGGGAAGGGAGTTATTTGATAACTTTTTCCCTCCCTCCATTATTCTCTCATTGACTAATATATGGAAGTGGGAAGGATTGAATCTTTCATTTTCCCCTTGCATTATAATATAAATATAGAACATAATTCTTTTCTGTTGGGGAGTGTATTTCTCTCTCAAATTCTTGAATTTCATCCCTTCCAAATAAATCTTGAAGCCCACAAAACTTTCACTGATTCTCTACCCTTCGAGAATACCCGAAGTTTTCATGTGGTTATGTTCAAGATTTGGAGATTCATGGCTACATTTTTTTCTAGTTTTTCGTGAATTCGAATGGAATTCGAAGAGTTTGTAATTTCGAGAGGAACATGAAGAGTTTTGATCTTTAAAGGTGATTGAACTTCTGATCTCCTCTTCCTCTTCATTTTTGTGTAATTTCATGCTAAATTAAATCAAATATTTATGTTTCTATTCTCTGTTCGATTATATGTTCTATAAAACAAAATTGGGATACCTACCCTTTTCATATAGAGTGTCATCTACTCTTTCATTAATAAAATGAATTATTTATTGCATGCTTATAAAATACTTGTAACCTTTTAGGTCGATTCCCAGGTAGGAGTGTTCCATTTTCATCAAGTTAAATACCCTAGCCTTAGACAAAACCTTCATTAGACAAAGGTTCCTTATAGATAATTATTTTATAAATTTAATCTTTTATTATTTCATCCTATTAAAAATAAAATAAAAGATTGACTTATTTCTAGTCATATTAGAAATAATTCAACATAGGTCTACACGAATTAATTTTAAACCATTTAAAACTTATTGAAACCTAATTTTGAATGGAACTCTGGATTATAGATTTTAATTCTAATCATTAAACTTTTAACACTTATAAATTAAGGAAATAATTAAACTCTATAATAATGCCTCTAATGACATTCATTAAATATAACACTTATATATACTAAGTAATACCATGCTCAATGCAATTTCATTTTCATTATATAATATAACACTTACATTATAAATTAATGAAAATTAAAAAAAAACTTGATGCGTGAGAAATGGAGTAAATAAATATGCATTCATTGTTCGTTCTCTATGCATCGCTGGTCATGTGTTGGACTAAGGGATATTCAATATGCGTCTAAGGATCTATGCGATAACCATGCATTTCTGCCACAAGTTTTCTTGCTCTCTCGCCAAGTATAACAAGATCGCAAGTTTCTTGGGGTGATCCGAAGTCGAACTCAGGGACTTCTAGCTAAATGTTATGGAGTAATGTGTTGCGGCGAAAAATAAAAGAATATTGAAGTTTAAAGGCTATGCGCTACTCCTACTCCTAACTAAACAGATTAAGCAATGGAAGTGTGACTATGAGAGTTAGAGACATGGCAATTGTTAATGCGTAATAAGATGTATGAAAAAATAGATAAAATGGTGGAGGGGATGACTTCATCGCATCAATAAGCATGATCGCAAGGATACCCAGATGCGATTTTTTATGTAGTGGAAATATGGATCATATTCGTTGATGGAATTGTGTTGTGCACTCAAGTTTCCCCAGCAAAATTCAAGTGTAAATTCCTTTGAGTTTCCAGATAAGTCCAGGGTCGAACACAGGGACTTGTGAAAATAGATTGCATTGGTAATTTTGATGAAAAATTTTTGGTAACCAGGTAAATAAATAAAGTGTTTGGTTTGTTGTTTGCATTGATGAAAAAGAAATAAATAAATGCGGCGGATTTGAGAAACGAAAGTTGCGTTGATAGATGCAATGAGTATGCGATGAACGGGTTGAGAAGATCTTTAGCTAGCATTACTCGGGAATGCGTTAGAATATGCAATCATGTTACTACCATGCACAGCAAGTCATTTTCCAATGTAAATGCAATGCTCCTAAATCTAGGATGCATATGTTGAATGCAAAATGTCCATAGAGCTCATCCCTAAGTCTTAACTTTTGTCCTATGCATTGATGCAAGATGCATGAAAGCAAGGTGACCGCATACAATCATATCCTATCTCTAGGATACATGCGATTCGTTGATAACAAATAGTGCTCATTCCTAAGCGCCTATCTTTTGTTTATGCATTCTAATATGATTCTTCCAAACCTAGATTCTAACCTGAGCTTCCCAAGTCTAGATCTTGTCCTTAGACTACCCTCCCGTGTATCTCTAATGGATGAATGAAGCATACATAAACAAGATAATCGCAAAGAATGAAGATTCCCTAGTTGTGCTAGCTAAATGCTTCTCATCCCATTCAACTGATTTAGTTACTCATGTGTGAATCACAGAGAGTGAACAGATATAGAGAAAGAAATTCCATTCTTATAATTGAGTTAAGTACAAAATGACAATGGAAGTAAAAGGTAGAGAGCCTGGTAGCAATTCCTTGCTGACTGAGGCTTTTTACACTGAAATCTCTATTCTAATCTAAAGATGTTCCCGCTTCCGCAGGCGTCGGCCCTCTCTCTGTCTTTAGAGATTTTGGCGCTCTCCCAAGCTTACTGAAATGATCTATTGACAAAACTTTCTCCTTTGTATCCGCCTTAAAATGAAATTAAACTATGGACAGAGGCGTGAACTCGTGGAACAAAAGATCGTAAAAATGGTGAACCCCTTATCTGAAGAATGCACTTGGTATTTATAGAGCATCCATGGTGAAAGGTGGCTTCTCTCTCCTGGTTGTACAGATGGGACAGCTTTAATTCTTGATTGACGCGCCAAATAATTATCACTAATAAAGTTGAATGTACTTTGTGACCGTTATCAGCTGTCATCTTAATTTGGATTCGACTGTCATTAGTTTTCTGTCCCATCACTCTTAATTGGCCTTTCACCCAGATGCGCC
This sequence comes from Benincasa hispida, assembly GCF_027475165.1. NCBI lineage: Eukaryota > Viridiplantae > Streptophyta > Magnoliopsida > Cucurbitales > Cucurbitaceae > Benincasa > Benincasa hispida. Next base: position 21,406,921 of record NC_143487.1, read on the forward strand.
CACCATGTTGTGCTGTCCAAGTTGCGGCGATCCTTCTCGGGCGGATGTTTGTGAGCACAATCAACACAAAGCCTTGCGGTGAAGTTGCGCTCGAATAATGAATTCTTATGATCGCAATCTTTGCATTGCATTAACGCATATTCTGCACAAAAATACAAAATTCAATAGTTTTAATGCGCTAAACGCATGCGACTGTAATATTATAGAATTTATGCTTAATGGACGCAATTTAACATATTTCATCAACGCAATCCAATATTGTTTAAGAACTTAGCACTATGATAACGTGCATTTCTTCCCGTTATCACACCCCCAAATTTAAACAATGCTTGTCCTCAAGCATAAGCTAAAGATTCCTTTAGCAAGTTAACTGCAAAGTTCTTTTCCTAGATTTCTCAAGAATACTTCATTCAAATCCCATATACCAGAATTTCCTTAAGTCTTGTTCAAGTCTCTTCTTAAAATATTTCTAAGACCTAGGGACTGCAAGCTTAACTTTCAAAAGGACTTTACTAAATTCCAGAACATCGCATGATTTATTTCAAAAAAAAGAAAATTTTCTTCCGGGGTGTCAAATGATTTTATCCCTACACAAAAAAAAATTCTTCTTTGCTATTTTTTCTTACCTTGCGCTGATCCGAGTGTCTTGCCTTCGTTTTGGCTTGCCCCCACGTGTGTCATGCGAACATCCAACTACAAGCAATGCACTTTTTCTCAAACTAAACTCATACCGATTTTGCAGTGGAGTTGCGGTCATTGATTTATGCGTTGATCCTGGTGACTTACTTTCATTTTGGCTTGCCCCCACGTGTGTCATGCGGACATCCAACTATGGGTAAGTGCCTTTCACAATTTAACTCTTATCAACATGTGTTTCCCATTGCGTTGACAATGGAGTTGTTATTCTAAAAAAAAAATTTGAAAGAAATAGAAGCAAGGTCAGAAACAAATACCCCACCCCCAAATTTAAAATGCAGCCATGTCCCCATTGCCAAAGGATTAAAATAAGTCATGTGATGGTCATAGAATGCATTGTAAAGAGGTGACTATCTTAAAACTAAGTTGACTCTAATATATACGAAAGAGATAGAAGCATATTTTTGCTTATTGAAATCATACTTGGCAAAGAAACAGAAATGTGGTAAACTACTAAATTTATTTATGTCAAATGATTGTGGTAATTAAAGAGAATGTGGTGATAAAACTTTGAAAAATAAAATGCAATGTGATAGCGCAAAATTTGAAATAAAGATAAGAGTACACCCCCAAATTTTGCGTTGACGCTCGCATTATGTATTGACGCATCCATCCTTGCGGTGATCTATCTTTTGTAGATTGCGGTGATGGAGTTGAATCATTTGCTTCTTCATGTAATATCTCTATAATCCTGTGCCCTAATTGTTGTAAATAGACAAAGAGAGGATCAAACGATTTTAAAACAAAACAACAAGTTTTTTTTTTTTTTTTGAAAGAACATAGTGATAGTAAAGTAAGGATAGATCAAGATTGAAAAGATATAGTAAAAATTTTGAATAATGGAGAAGAGTTGAAGAATCGATGTTTCCCAAAACTTGCATCCCTGATATGTTGCGGTCATTTGATAGCGCATGGACCACTTATTTTCGGCTGGTTTGTTCACGTCCATGGTAGCTTTTCTCTCTTTTCTTTGTCCTTTAGGATCTTTACTGCCTTAATCCAGAGTTTTTTCCCATGAATGCTCATTACAATTTTCCCCTTGCGGACATCAATTTGAGCGCGACCAGTTGAAAGGAATGGTCGTCCCAATATGTTGGGCGCATCTTCATCCGTTTTATAATCCAAAATGAGGAAGTCTGCCGGCAGGATGAATTTATCGATTCAAATTTCGGCATTTTTCAACTCTCCTTCAGGATATATTCGAGATCTGTTCGCGAGCAGGAGAGTTTTCTTTGTGGGTATAAGTGTGCCGGCATTCAATTGTTTGAAGATTGATAGCGGCATTATGTTTATACTTGCCCCAAGGTCAAATAGTGCTTGGCCACTGATGGTCCCTCCGATAGAGCATGGGATCGTGAAGATTCCTGGGTCGCCCATTTTAGGTGGGATCATAGCATTTTGCGCTGCAGCCATTATTGCGATATTTTCTTCCTTATTTTGTTCCTCTTTCAATCTTTGCGAAGTCACTGGTGGTTGGACTTCTTCTATCACAAGATCTAGAGGCTTAAGAGTGGATGCAACTTCAGGGTTTGTTTTCTCGGGCTTCTCCAAACTATAGGTCAATGGGTCTTCGGTTATCACCGCATTCAAGTTGGTTGCAATGCGCTTCTTCCCTTCTTCCGCAATCATGTCATCACTTAGCAAGGAGACTACTAAGCATTGTTCCTTTCCGTTACCCTCAACATTGCGAGGGAGCTCAATTGAGCTCGACAATGCTCCTTGCAGTCTATTTTTCAGCTCACCCACAATTTGTCCTATTTGAATTTCAAGATTTCTAATGAATGTAGCTTAGTTCTGAAGCACAGATTCATTTTTCCCAATATACTGCTTCAGCAAGCTCTCTAAGGACGAAGATTGCGGTGGTTGTGAGCTGCTAGCTTGGTTTTGTGCTGGACCGTTGTTTTGGGGGGAAAATCCAGGTGCCCTCCTTTTTGTGCCATAGGTTGAAAGCTTTGTTGTTGATTTTTCCACGCAAAATTTGGGTGATTTTGCCACCCGGGGTTATATGTATTGGAGTAGGGATTATCTCTCATGAAGCATACCGACTGCGGTTTTGTTGGGCATTCCTCCATCGAGTGAGCATCACCGCAAATGACACAACTTGCAGTTATTTAAGTGATTGCGCTGACCTACTTCTTCGCTCCCGTATTATTAATTGCGATACCTTGTATTAAACTCATCATCGCAGTCATTTGATTTTGTAGGGATGCGATGGCCCCATTGTTTACGTCATTTTCTTTGATTCTTAATATCTGATCGCTTTGCCTCTAATCCTCGTGATTTTTGGAAATGCGATCAAGTATACTCTTAGCCTCCTCATATGTTTTGTCGAGCAGACCACCAGCGGCTACCGCATTGGCAGTAGTCTGCGAAGAGGGGTTCAATCCTTGGAAGAAAATTTCCATTTGTAGGAAATCTTGTAAGCCATTGTGTGGACAGTCTCTTACCAGCCGCTTAAACCTCGCCCAAGCATCGTTGATTGATTTTTCATCTTCTTGTTCAAATTTTTTTATTAATTTCCTTCTCATAGAATTCTCAGTTGGTGGGAAATACTTCTTCATAAACTTTTCCACCACCTGTTCCCACGAAGTTATCTCCCCTGGTTCGAGAGGATATGCCCAATTCCTCGCCTGATCACACAAAGAAAAGGGAAACAGAGTTAGTCGAACTTCCTCGGTTGAGATATTCGGGAACACAAAAGTGTTATAGATTTCTATGAAGCCCCGGAGGTGGGCGTGCAGGTCTTCACCACACCTTCCTCCAAACTGCCCAGCAGCCTGGATCATCTGCAACATTACTAGCTTCATTTCAAACCTCGATCCATCTAGCGCTGACCTCATGATTCCTGGAGAGAAATCATAGAGGTTATGTGACGTATAGTCCCGGATGGGTCTATTGTGGTCATTCACCAAAAGGATGGGGTTGACCATTATAATATTCGCGTTAGCGGCCCTTGCGTCCGGCTGCTCCGCCATTCTTGGTGTTCCTTCTTGTTGTTGTTGGCGGTCTCTTAATCTTCTTCTGAATTTCCTCTCAATCTCCAGGTTGTAATTCGCCAGAGATTGAGAGTTCTGCAAAGAAATAAAAAAAAATTACCGTTAACAAACTATTTTGTCGAAGTCCCCGGCAACGGTGCCAAAAACTTGATGCGATATTTTATGTAGTGGAAATATGGATAATATGCATTGATGGAATTGCGTTGTGCACTTAAGTTTCCCCAGCGAAATTCAAGTGTAAATTCCTCCGAGTTTCCTGGTAAGTCCAAGGTCAAACACAGGGACTTGTGAAAATAGATTGCATTGGTAATTTTGATGAATACTTTGCGATAACTGGGTAAATAAATAAAGTGTTTGGTTTGTTGTTTGCGTTGATGAAAAAGAAATAAATAAATACGGTGGATTTTAGAAACAAAAGTTGCATTGATAGATGCAATGAGTATGCGATGAACGAGTTGAGATGATCTTTAGCTAGTATTACTCGGGAATGCGTCAGACTATGCGATCATGTTACTACCATGTACAGCAAGTCATTTTCCAATGTAAATGCGATGCTCCTAAATCTAGGACACATGTGCTGAATGCAAAATGTCCATAGATCTCATCCCTAAGCCTCTACTCTTGTCCTATGCGTTGATGCAAGATGCATGAAAGCAAGGTGACCGCATACAATCATATCCTATCTCTAGGATTCATGCGATGCGTTGATAACAAATAGTGCTCATTCCTAAGCACCTATCTCTTGTTTGTGCGTTCTAATCTTGTTCTTCCAAACCTAGATTCTAACCTGACCTTCCCAAGTCTAGATCCTATCCTTAGACTGCCCTCCCGAATATCTCTAATGGACGAATGAAGCATACATAAACAAAATAATCGCAAAGAATGAAGATTCCCTAGTTCTGCTAACTAAATGCTTCTCAACCCATTCAACTGATTTAGCTACTCATGCGTAAATCACAGAAAGTGAACAGATATAGAGAAAGAAATTTCATTCTTATAAATGAGCTGAGTACAAAATGACAATGGAAGTAAAAGGTAGAGAACCTGGTAGCAATTCCTTGCTGACCGAGGCTTTTTACACTGAAATCTCTATTCTGATCTAAAGATGTTACCGCTTCCGCAGGCGTCGACCCTCTCTCTGTCTTTAGAGCTTCCGACGTTCTCCCAAGCTTATCGAAACGATCTACCGACACAACTTTCTCCCTCGTGTCCGCCTTAAAATGAAAGAAAACTATGGAAAAAGACGTGAACTCATGGAACAAAAGATCGTAAAAGTGGTGAACCCCTTCTCTGAAGAATGCACTTGGTATTTATAGAGCATCCATGGTGAAAGGCGGCTTCTCTCTCTCGGTTGTACAGATGGGACAACTTTAATTCCTTATTGACGTGCCGAATAATTATCACAGATAAAGCTGAATGTACTTTGTGACCGTTATCGGCTATCATCTTAATTTGGATTCGACTGTCATCAGCTTTCTGTCCCATCGCTCTTAATTGACCTTTCACCTATATGCGCCCACCATGTTGCGTTGTCCAAGTTGTGGTGATCCTTCTCGAGTGGATGTTTGCGAGCACGATCAACACAAAGCCTTGCGGTGAAGTTGCGCTCGACCAATGAATTCTTATGATCGCAATCTTTGCATTGCGTTAACGCATATTCTGCACAAAAATACAAAAATCAATAGTTCTAATGCGTTGAATGCATGCGACCGCAATATTATAGAATTTATGCTTAATGGACGCAATTTAACATATTTCATCAACGCAATCCAACATTGTTTAAGAACTTAGAACTATAATAACGTGCATTTATTCCCATTATCATACCCCCAGCCAACGCAAGTTATGCGATTATGCTATACACAATTGACTAAGATGCTATACACAATTGACTAAGACACACACGATGCATATGCGATAGTGTTGATAGGACTTATGTCTAAGTCTCTATTCTCGCTCATGTGCTCCCACACATAAACAAGGTGACAACATACCACCGTATCCTACTTCTGGACACATGCAATGTGACTGCATACTTTCATATCCTATCTATAGGGTGCATGCGCTGTGTAATAGCAAACAGAACTTATTCCTAAGCCTCTATTCTTGCTTATGCAATCCAATCTAACTTTCCCAAGCCTAGATTTGGTTTTTAAACTACTCTCCTAAGTATGCCCAAATGATGAATGATGCACTCATAAGACAAGGTAATCACATAAAGCATGGTTGACATAAGATTATTCCTATCCCTAGGAACACTACTTACTTTATTTAGTAAGTTCAACTACTTACCCTCTCGGGCAGTTAGTCACTGTTGATTCTGCTCATAGACAAGCATTACGACCACTTATGGACAAGCGTTGCTACAGCCTCACACTAAGCAAAGAGGATTTTCTCACAACACTCGCGCAACGCACACCTCTCGGTGGTTTGCTACATGCTTCATATGTCTATGTCGCATGATTAGTATGCGATACTCTAGCAATCTTACTTAGTCATTGCAATGAAAGTAACGGATGATGAGAATAGGTAAATGAAGATGGAGTCGAAAGAGATAAAGAAATTCATTGATCACAAAATGTATTAATGTCTTAAGTCACAATGTAATACAATATAGAGATAGAAGAGAGATGGAGGGTCAGATGGGCAATGTCTTGCTTCCATCAGATGTGTGTCAAGGCTGCCGGTAATGCCATGGATGGGTGGTGGAGTAGTCTCTCTCGAGATCTATCTTCGGTGAAGCTACGGTCGTCACTCGGAATGGTTGGAGGAATGAAGAACTCTCAGGGAATGTCTTATCATGCTTTCGTCTGGATCACAAGAATCTGCCTTAAGGCAGAAGCTCGGACCCCTTGAAGTTGTGCTCTAAGGCTTCCATTTATAGAGCTTGATCGCCGACAATATTAATGGTTCTTCTCTGAATTTATACTGCTAACAGCGTGATGGACCTGCTCTGAATCTTTTCTACTAACAGCGTAGTAGGTGAAATGTCAACATCATCTTTTGATACTCCCGAGGTATTCGTTCATGCTTGGTTTCCGAAGTATCATCGCATTCCACTACCCTTGCGTTCATCCCTCTATTATGGTTATTACTTTATAGCCGCAACCTTTATGCGATGGACGCATGCGGTTAATGGCCACAACATCCATGCATCGAACGTATGCAATCGCCTCTGCGATGGTGAGATTCACCGCATGCGATTGATTCCTGCGATAGCTACAAAAATAAACATTTGGAAGAAAATAACGCATAATAGTGGGTTAGCCGAGATTTTCATTACTGATTGACGCAAGCTCACTTTCCCATGAATTCTTAGTATAATCGCTGCATATTCTTCTTATCAGCCCTCATAATTCTAAATAAAAGGCCTATAATAATGTATATTTCTACCCGTCATCACATATCCATCATACAAACCATATAATATAACTTTTATACTATATTATGATGCATAGACATGTTAATTATGCATGCAATCATATAATATAACATTTACATTCAATATGAAGTATAAGCATGCTTAGGATACATCATGCAACTATATAATGTAATAATGATACTAAATATGATGCATGATAAAATGTTTATCCTATCGTGAGATTTTAAACTATATGGTATACATTATGTAGTATATTAAAATTGAACATACATCACAGGTAAAAATTAATTAAACAACAAAATTGGACCAAAAATTGGTACTTCTAAGAATTAATTAAATTAACATAACATTTAATTAATTAAAAAATAAAATTACATAAAATATCAAAAATAGTTTTAAAAAAACCTACAGCTACTCCACATCTGCCTTAAACCCATGATCTCTAAGTTGCTAGCGCATGCGCATGATTGCCTTAGAGCGCAATTACACTTGGCTGGAGTGTAATGATGCTAGTCTAGAAAAAGTTCTAGCATAATTACACTTGGCTAGAGCGTAATTACGTTGGACTTGAAAATTTTCGAGTGTAATTACGCTCGGTTGGAGCATGAAACTCTAGTCGTTCTGTGTTATAATATAAAGGGCAGCGTAGCAACACTCTTCCGTTACACTCTAGCACAGATTGCAATTTCTCCTTCAAACACCAGTCTGTTCTTACTCAAAATTGCACCCATCTTCTCAACAACACTTGCATCACAATCGACATTAGCTTACAGACTCGATAACATGAATTAATTTCCCAAAACAATGGGCCCTTACAAACTTAGACAATTTAAAGTAGTAAATCTAAAGTGCCAAATTTGTTTTAGGATGCTTAAGATAAAACAAATACAAACTTAGACAATTTATCTTAAGAATCCTAAATCCAATAAACTAACATCCTAAGCGATCATATGAGTCTTGAACTATATGTGGAGACATATGGGGATCAATGTTCAAGATACAACCTAAAGGATCTATAGTATAGGGATAAGATCGGGTGCCTTATCTTGGTGACACTATGGACACGAACCAACTTTGTATTTGATACAAAAGCAATGATCCAACGTGTTCGTGTAGGTGACATGGGAGTGGGGGTATCTTATGCAATGAGTTTGCACAAGACCGGACCGTAAAATAGTAACCACTAAATGTAACTCCATTAACTAGTTAGGTTTCTATTTTAATAAGATGACTTAAACAACTTAGTCTTAATCTTGAGTGTATTATGAACTCCTGTTCAAGAAGGATTGTCCTTTGATTTATATGGAAGTGAAAGTGGCCAATTCGCTAACTTAATATGCCTACCATTTTAAGGACAAGGTCGAGTAGGGAGTTGGGAACATAATACAAGATGGATTTCATTTCTTCTCGACTGTAGGGTAAGTGGATGAGTGTTTCTTTAAGTGGTGTCTCTAAGACTTGAACAAAAGTCCTTACCCTCTCACTGGCTCGAGAGGGTTCTTGTTTAATGGTTAGACCATAAATAGGTTGTTCATTAGAGGAGCATTGATACTTAAGGATAAAGAAGTAAACCAGGGATAAAATGGTAATTTTGACCCAACTGATATTACGAACACTCGTGAAGGACTAGCTTGCTATTATTGGTTTATATCCGTGGACACAAATATATCTGCATTGAGAAAAATGTAGTTGTGGGTCTTTAATGGAGTGCACCCACAGTTAAGAAATATTGATTAATGTGGTTAATGAGTTTAGGCAATTGATCTCATATTGTTGCAGTCTCTCATCTGTAGGTCCATGAGATCCCCTGCGTAGCTCGTAAAGGGTATTGAGGTAATTATGTCTTGAATAGAGTTTGAAATGTTCCAATTCACTTAGGAAAATAGTATAATGCATAATGATACATTATAATATAAAGTTAATTTTGGATATGATTCAAAGTTAATTTATGGGAGAGTTAAATGGTTGAAGAAGTTCAAATATTAATTTAATATGAATTGGATTCATATTAAGACTATAGGTTAAAATTAATCTGATCCTGGTGACACTACTAGTACGACCCACTTTTTAGATGTTACAATTGTTGAAAAGTACTACAAATGATCTGATCCTAATCATTCATGTGGAGACATGTGAGTGGGCGTATTCTATACAAAGGATTTTATATAAGACCGGACCACGAAATGACTAGTCTCATTATATAACGTCATTCATAACAAAGATTTACATTTCACTAGGATAACCATAGGTGACATGACCTGAATCCTGAGTGAGTTATGAACAAGCCTATGAAGGCGGTCTTTTGATTTGTATGGGTGAGAGTGGCTAGATCGCCGACTCAATAAGCCTACCATTTTGGGGATTTGTTTGATTAGGGAGCTGGGAACACAGCTACACAAGAAGGAATTCACTCATTTCCCAATGTCGGGATAAGTAGATAAATTACTTCCTTAAAGGCTGATTCCGAGACTTGAACAATGTGGCACTACACTCTCTCCTTGACTGGGAGGGATTTGGTAGTTGGACTATGACTTCTTGTTCATTAGAAGGATCAATGGTACTTTAGGAGTTAGATGTAACTATAGGGACAAAACGGTGTTTTGGCTTAGCTATACTTACGAGCAATTTGTGAAGGGTCATCGCACTGTTGATTGGTTATATGCAATGGATACGGAATATATCTATATTGCGAAGAGTGCAGTTGTTGGTCTTTAGTGGAGTGTTCGACAGTTAATGGATGTTGAATAATTTAATAAAGAGTTTAATTAATTATTCAAGTACTGTTGGAGCTTCAAGCTACAAGTCCATAAGGTTCCCTCTGTAGCTCAACGAGGATTTATGAGAATCAATTTTATATTAATTTGAATTGTTCAAATTAATTGAGGGAATTAATTATATGTGATATAATTAATTTATTTAATTATGTGTGATATAATTAATTTAATTTAATTATATGTGATATAATTGCTATAATGTACTTGATACATTGTAATATAAAGTTTATTTGAGATGAAATAAATATTTGAATAAATTATTTGATTCAAATATTAATGATATGAATTGGATTCATATTATTGAATTTAATATAAATGGGATTGATATTAAATGTCATTAATGATAGATTTAAAACTATAGGTTATATTGTATATGATATAATATTAAATCATAGGTTATATGTTATATATGATATAACATATAGTAATATGTATATATGTATATATATATATACACACACACACATATATATATATACACACACACATATATATATATATACACACACACACACACACACACACACACACACACACACACACACACACACACACACACACACACACACACACACACACACACACACACACACACACATATATATATATATATATATATATATACATATATAGATATATACACATATATATATATACACAGATATATATATATATATACACACACACATATATACACACAGATATATATATATATATCCACACACATATATATATACACACACATACATATATATACACACACACACACATATATATATATATTATATTAAAATTAATTCATTATTTATAATTTTAATATTTTGAAATTAAGATAGGGAAATAACTTCACTCCCCTAATCTCTTTCAACTCACAACATGTAAGTATAGGGGTGGTTATGATTGGGATTGGTTTTTTTCTCCTTCTTCATTTTGACAGAGTAGGAGATACACAGAATAGTTTTGAGACAAAAATTTTCCTATGAGTATGGGGGTGGTTATGATTGGGATTGGTTTTCTTCTCCTTCTTCATTTTGACGGAGTAGGAGATACACAAAATAGTACTGAGACAAAAAAAATTCAATCTCTCCTCATCTCTCAATTCTCCTTTCCCTCACAAAATTCCAAGAGCCCACAAATACTTGAGAATATAGAGGACTCTTTCATGGAGGCGACCATTTGGAAATCGTTTTGATTGTAATTGTTCCAAATCGAAAAGAATTCACGTGAAAAAATGTTCTTCAAAGATAAGGGTTTCTTGAAACCCTAATTCTCTTTTCTTTTTCATAATTAGCATGCTGTAATTTTAATTTCATGCATAATGTTTCTATTTTGTTTCTGTAAAATTCATGATTCTGTAAAAATTGGGATTTGGATCGATCCCCGCTTCTACTCCGTAACCGGTTCTTACAATCAATTGTGAGATGGAAAAAAAAGGACGCTGAAAAATCAATCACAGAATAGTTCTGGTAAAGATCTCTCTCAAATTCTCTTTTTTTTTCAATTTTTTAGATTGATTCTAACAAACCCATTACCCCAAATTCTCAAAGAACAGGGAAGTTCCCAATTGGTGGTGTTTGTGTTTTCAATACCAAAGAGAATTGGTTCTTTCGTCTAAGTCGTCAATGAAAGTAAGTGACATTTTTTCTTTTCTATAATATTAATTTCCCAATTATTACAACATGCTTAGCCTAAATTTTACAATAAGTTGAGGTTTTTAGGTCACTGTGTTATTATGTATTGTTTTTTCTAGTGTACTAGTATTTTTTTAATTTAAAATAATTATGAGTTGGGTCTTGGTTTTTTCCACTACGTTAGGGCTTTTATCCCTACAATTGGTTTAATAGAAACTCGTATAATTAATTTAGAATTTTAAACATTTGCATTGGTTTGGTGGGTTGAATTGCATTATGGAATGTGGTTTGCAAATGAATGTTTACGATATTATTTGGCCTTTGATTTACATGTTTTGATTTGATGAATTTGTAAAGGCTCTTGCGTTTTCAGGCATTTTATCATGTAAATCAAGTCTTCTGTAAGTCAGTGTCTAGAATTAGGGTTGTTAACAATGAAGCCGAGACAAATTTCGACCAAATCGGAAGAACAGTCGTAAATCTGCCCAGATCCATTTCCAAATGTTGCAGCGGAACGCTGCTCCTCAATGTTGCAACACTAACGTGATTTCGTAAGGGTTCAGTTACGATCTAGGATGATCTGGTCCGATTCAAGTGGTTAAAGTTGGTTGGGTCCGATTTCGTGCTGAGTGGATTTGGTTTGCAGTTTTCGGATTTGATTCGAAGTGGTTCGGGTCGGTTCAGTTTGGTTTGGTCCAGTTTTGGAGCGGTATAAGCTGTTTTTAGGATAAATTTTGCAAGATTAATGTAATTTATTGCTTTATTTTATCTTATGGGTCCAAATTACTAGTTCATTTGCTATTTAAATGCTTTAAGGTTGTCATTTAGATAAATCCCACTATAGGTTAAGCATGTTCATGTATTTTAATATATTATAAGAGTTATAATGTATGGTATTAATGCATGATATATGATTTCATGAGTTATTTAATACATTTTGTTATGTAAAATATATGAAATTAGGAAAGCATGATGCATGACATTACTTAGGTAAATATATAGAGTTATATTTATTAATGTCTTGTGTATGCTTGTTTGATTTTCATGAATTGATTGATATAAGTGTTATATTAATAAAGTTGAAAATCCATTTGCATTGAGCATGACACATGCATAATATAATATAATTGTTACATTAAAGTCATGAAATGTATGTAATATGGTTTTCTAATTAATTAGATTTTCATTGTTAATTAATTAAATCATAGAAAGCATGATTATAGGGCTAATAATTAATTTTGTAATAGTTATAAAATTAATATTTAGTAATTGTCAACCTATAATAAAGAGTGGCATGCAAACTTAGGATCTTAGGATATTGGAATTAATTTTAAAACGTTTAAAATTAATTTAGATCTTAAATCATATTAATTCTAATAAGTAATTAAGTCCTATCTTTTTAATAGATTTAAAATATGACTAAGTAGGACAAACAGAACATCTCCTGCCTTTAGAAAGTGTTTGCACGGGTCAATACCAAGGTAAATAAGGAAAATGTTCATAGTAAGTTAGAGAAGGACACGTGTCAACTGATACAATCAATTGTTTGTTATTCTTTTCAGCATGTTTTCCACAATTATTTCCTTACTAAAGAACAAAAAATTAACCAGTGAAAACTATGCGACATGGAAATCTAACTTGAACACGATTCTAGTTATAGATGATTTGCGATTCGTCTTAACAGATGAGTGTCCTCCAATCCCTATTCGAAATGCATTCCAAGCAATGAGAGATGCTCATGACCACTAGAAAAAGGCCAATGACAAGGCCTGAGTCTATATCTTGGCAAACTTGTCTGACGTTCTTACCAATAAGCACGAGGTCATGATCATTGCACGTCAAATCATGGAGTCCCTCCAAGAGATGTTTGGACAATCATCCTCTCAGATTCGACACAAGACCCTCAATTACGTTTATAACGTGCGAATGAAGGAAGGCCAATTAGTGAAAGAATATGTTCTTGACCTGATGGTCCTCTTCAATATCACCGAGATGAATGACGTGGTCATCAACGATTAAAATCAAGTGTCCTTTAATCTAGAATCTCTTCCAAAGAGTTTCGTTCAATTCCGCAGCAATGCAGTTATGAATAGACTAGAGTACACCATAACTACCCTCCTAAATAAGTTACAAACTTATCAGTCTCTTATGAAAAGTAAAAGACCGGTAGAAGGAGAGCCTAATAGTGCCCATTCCAAAAAGTTCCTTAAGGGTTCATCATTTGGAGAATAAAGAAGTAAAATAGGGGTAAAATGGTAATTTTGACCTAGTTGATGTTACGAACACTCGTGAAGGAGGACTAACTTATTATTGTTGGTCTATATCCGTGGACACAGAAATATATATGCATTGAAAAGAGTGCAGTTGTGGGTCTTTAGTAGAGTGTACTCACAGTTTACGAATATTGATTAATGTGGTTATTGAGTTTAGCCAATTAATCTCGTATCGTTGGAGCTTCTGATTTGTAGGTCCATGAGGTCCCCTTTCTAGTTCATAAAGGGTATTAAGGTAATTATGTCTTGAATAGAGTTTGAAAATGATACATTATAATATAAAGTTTATATTTTAATTGAACCTTATAATATAAATTTAATTTTGGATATATTCAAAATTAATTTATGGGAGAATTAAATATTTGGAGTTCAAATATTAATTTAATATGTATTGGATTCATAATAAAACTATAGGTTAAAATTAATATGTATAGATACACATTAAAACTATAGGTTATGAGAGAAATACAATTGAATAACATTCAAATGTGAGGTAAATTAAATATTTTATATTTAATTTGACAATTAATTAATGAATTATTTTATTTTATTTTAATTAAATTAATGAATTAAAACTATAGGTTATGTGAGAGATGTTCGTTTAAATATGATTTAAATGATATTATAATTAAATTAGATTTAATTAATTATTAATTGGTCAATTAATTAATTTAATTAGTTATTTGATTTAATTTATTAAATTAAATACTTTTTTTTTAAAAAAAAAAAAAAAAAAGATAACTCCCATATATGGGAGTTATTAGAAAATCTGGGATACTTCCCACATTTAACTCTCAGGCTCTCATGCATATTATACCCGTGACTTGAAAAAAAAAGGACGATGAAAAATCAATCACATAATAGTTTTGGTAAAGATCTCTCTCAAATTCTCTTCTTTTTGTCCCTAAGTTTTGAGATTGGTTCCCACAAACCAATTACTCCATATTCTCAGAGAATAGGGAGGTTCCCAATTGATAATGTTCTTGTTTTCAATCCCAAGGAAAATTGGTCCTTTCATTTGAGTCATCAATGAAAATGAGTGACTTTTTTTCTTCTCTGTGAGACTAATTTCCGAATTAATACAACATGTTTAACCTAAATTTTACTGTTAGTTGAGGTTTTTAGGTCTCTGTTTTTTTTTTTTTTTGTATTTTTTCCTAGTGTACTGGTATTTTATGAATCTGAAATAATTACGAATTGGGTTTTTGTTTTTTCTGCTATGTTAGGACTTTTATCCCTACATTATGGCCATCCTAGTGAAATGTAGGTCTCTTCAAGTAATGGTGTTATAAAGAGAGACTAATCATTTTCGGGGTCTGGTCTTATACAAAGTCTTTGTACAAGTGATAACGGGTAGAAATGCACATTATTACAGCGCAAATAAGTAAAACAATGAGGGAATGTGACGGTAAAAATATACAAAATCATGTCAAAATGCGGTAAACTTAGAATATTGCGATCGCATGCGCCCATCGCATAAAAGCAGTTAATTTACTTATTTTGTGCAGGAAAAATGCGTTGGCGCAAGTAAAATTGTGATCCAAGAAATTCGGTGTCCGCCCGCATTGAAAGATTGTGATCGCAAAGTCATGCGATCGTATGCATTCGCGAGAAGTCGCTCAAGAAGGTGGTCGCATAAAGACGGCGCATCAAGGTGAAAGCTTAATAAATCATGATGGGATAGAAAGTTGATGATGGTCGAATCCGAATTTAGTTGACAAGCCGTTAACGACATATTATAGCAAGTACAATCAACTTTTCGGTGACCATTAGTTGGCGCATCAGAGCAGAAGATTTAATGACCTCCCATCATTGCAATCATTAGAGAGAAAAGGTTCTTCACCTTGAGCTCTATAAATACCGAAGGCCACCATCGTTAAAGGAGTTCACCATATAGAAAAGAGACCATATAAGATAGTTAGACATTAGTTTGTTCATAGTCATACTTAGAAGACAGAGACGAGCGAAGAGAAGAAGACGCCGAGAGATCATTCCCGGACAGCTTGAAAGACTATCGGGAAGGGCTACCAAAGGAGGGAGGGCCAACACTTGCGGAAGCAAGGACATTCGTCTGAGCAGAGTTGGAGTGAAAAGACAGTGCAAAAGGCCATGGGAAGCAAGACGTTGCTACCGGGCTTCTTATCTCTACATTCTATTGTTATTCTGTATTCTGCATTTCATCTATAGACAATGGAAACCTCATTTCAACTTGTGTTCAATCTCTCCATACTTCGAATGAGTAGCTAAATTTCTGAATGGGTTGAGAAGTAATTAGCTAGCATGACCTGAGATCTTCACTTTATGCGATCATCTTGTCTTATGTATGCATCATTTACCTTTTAGAGATACTCGGGAGAGTGGTCTAAAGATAGAATCTAGGCTTGGGAGAGTCATATTAGAATCTAGGCTTGGGAAAGTCAGATTAGAACCACATAAGCAAGAGATAGAAACTTAGGAATAAGTTCTGTTTGCTATTAACACATCGCATGCACCCTAGAGATAGGATATGATAGTATGCGGTCACCTTATGTATGTGTGCATCATTCATCATCACATAGACAAGAATAGAGGCTTAGACATAAGTCCTATCGACATTATCATATACATCGCATGCGTCCTAGAAATAGGAATTATGACATTTGCATTGGGAGATGACTTGCTATTGTGTGTGTGTAGCATGATCGCATAGCTTGAACGCAATCTTAGGAAGTATTAGCTAAATCCCTTCTCAACCCGTTCACCGCATACTCATTGTAACTCTCGATTTCATCAACTCTTAACTCGAATCTATCGTATAGGATTTATACTTAAACAAAACACCAACCAACTTATTTGTTTTTTCCACCATAAAGGAATCAATTTTACTATCGCATAGTAACTAAGTAGTCCCTGTGTTCGACCCTGGACTCACCAGGAAACCTAGTGAGATTTATACTTGGGTTTTACTAGGAAAACTTGCATGTGCAATGCATAAATCATCATCGCAGTTATACACCATAATCGCATCACATTTGCAACGCATCAAGTTTTTGGCGCCATTGCCGGGGACTACGGCAGTACATATTGCACTAACAGTAACTTTTTGATTTTATTTGCAGCTTTCGACTTCTGTGCACTGCTATTCCTTTGGTAAGGGAAGAAGCAGGTGTCGTATGAGCGAAGGACATGTTCCTGAGCCTAACTATGACCCAGAGATCGAAATAACGTTCTGAAGAAAATAGAGAGACAACCGCCGACAACAACAAGAGAGAAATCCTAGAATGGCGGAACAACCAGAAGACAGAGTAGCAAACGCGAACAACATCATGGCAAACCCCATTCTCCTGGCGAACTACCGCAATAGACCCATCCGGGACCATGTGTCACCCAACCTCTATGATTTCTCCCCAGGAATCATGAGGCCAGCTCTGGACAAATCAAGGTTTGAGATGAAGTCGGTTATCTTGCAGATGATTCAGACGACCGGACATTTTGGTGGAAGGCGTAGCGAGGATCCGCATGCTCATCTCTAGAGTTTCATCAAAATCTATAACACTTTTGTGTTCCCAAACATCTCAGCTGAAGAAGTTCGACTAATGTTGTTCCCATTTTCATTATGCGACCAAGCAAGGAAATGGGCATATTCTCTCAAACTAGGGGAGATAACCTCGTGGTAACAAGTAGTAAAGAAGTTTATGAAGAAATACTTCCCCCTACCGAGAACACAAGAAAAAGGAAGTTGATTACAAATTTTGAACAGGAAATTGACGAATCGCTCAGCGATGCCTGGGCGAGGTTTAAAAGATTGGTGCGAGATTGTTCGCACAATGGCTTACCTGACTGTCTCCAGATGGAGATATTTTATTATGGTTTGAACCTTGCATCGTAGACAGCTACCAATGCAGCAGTAGCTAGAGGTCTACTTGACAAAACGTATGATGAAGCTAAAAATATTCTTGATCGCATATCAAAGAATCACGAAGATTGGAGGGAAAGCGATCAACGACTAAAAATTTGAGAAGGTGACGCAAACAATGGGGCCATCGCATCCCTAATAAATCAAATGAATGCGATGATGAATCTGATACAGGGCATTTCAATCAATAGCCCTAGAATGCAAAGAGGGTAGGTCAACGCAATCGAGCAGACAAACACAAGTTGTGCTACTTGTGGAGATTCGCATACAATGGAAGAATGTCTGAGGAACCCGCAATCATTATACTTCGTAAAGAATAATCCTTTCTCTAACACATACAACCCCGGGTGGAGAGACCACCCCAACTTCACATGGAAAAATAATCAACAACAGAGTTATCAACCGATGGCGCAAAAAGAAGAGTTGCCAGAATTTTTCCTGCGAACAAATGGTCAATCGCAAAATCAAGCTAGCAGCTCGCAAGCATCGCCATCTTCTTCCCTGGAGAGCCTATTAAAGTACATAGAAAAGAACGAGACAGTGCTCCAGAATCAGGTGACTTCAACCCACAATCTCGAAATCCAAATAGGACAGATTGCGAGCGAACTGAAAAATAGACCACAAGGGACGTTGCCAAGTTCAACTGAGCTTTCTCACAACCCAGGGAACACAAGAAAGAAGCAATGTCAAGTCGTGACGTTGCAAAGTGGAAAGACAATAACGGAAGAGAATGAGCTAAGTAGGACTAATCTAGTTGTGATGGAATAAAAGGCCCCGTTGATACAAAATGAACCAAAAGAACCTGAGACAATGGAACCAAAAGTTGTGTCCCCTTTTAAGCCTATAGAATAGGGAATTGTGAAGGTACAGCTACCACCATTCCCGCAAAGGCTTAAGAAGAAGCAAAATGATGAAGTGTTGTATCATCGCTTCATGGAAATGTTGAAACAGCTACACATCAACATCCCTTTCACAGAAGCGATAGAACAAATGCCAAAATATGCTAAGTTTTTTAAGGACATGGTGACAAAGAAAATGAGCATAAGAAAAGTTTGCAACGGTGGCATTAATGCAAAAGTCAAACACCATAATTCCACCAAAGATGCACGACCCCGAAAGTTTCACAATACCCTGCTTAATTGGCGGGATATATATAGGTCAAGTGCTTTGCGATCTTCGGGCCAATATAAACTTAAAGCCCCTTTTAATTTTCAAACAGTTGAATGTGGGCCAGCTGACGCCCACGACGATAACTCTCCAACTGGCGGACAGGTCCCTAGTTCACCCAGAGGGAAAGTTGAAGGATGTCTTGGTCTCAATTGACAAATTCATTCTACCGGCAGACTTCATCATTCTCGACTACGAAGCGGACAAAGATGTACCCATCATATTGGGATGACCATTTTTATCTACTGGTCGTGCTCAAATTGATGTGTACAAGGGATAGATCACGTTGAGTGTAAATGGAAAGAAACTCAGATTTGACATCCTTAAAGCCATGAAGTATCCAAAAGATGAAGACCTAACCGATTCTGATAATGAACCCAGTTGTAATGAAGAAGAGGAGTCCGAAGAAGAAGATGAAAGAGAGGATGCGACCGCATCTGTAGAAACCTGCAATGTGATCATGGAAATAACGAACAAAGAAGAAAAAGTGAATCTGAATTAAGAGAGAAAAGCACAAAATCCATCCTTGGAACAACCACCTACCGTGGAATTAAAAACTCTGCCAAGTCATATGAAGTATGTTTTCCTGGGACAAAATGAAACTTTGCCAGTGATAATTTCCTCATGCTACAAAAAGAACAAGAAAATGTGTTGCTTAGCATCCTGAAGAAGTACATGAGAGCAATAGGGTGGACGCTAGCAGACATGAGAGAAATCAGCCCAACATACTGCATACACAGGATACGTCTAGAAGGAAACCAAAAAGGGTCCATCGAACCTCAACGCAGACTAAACCCTGCGATGAAAGAGGTTGTGAAAAAGAAGATAATTAAATGGTTGGATGCAAGCATTATAGACCCAATCGCCGATAGCATGTGGGTCAGCCCCGTGCAATGTATGCCCAAGAAGGAAGGAATGACGGTAGTTCCAAACGCAAACAATGAGTTAATACCAATGAGGACCATCACTGGTTGGCGGATTTGCATGGACTACTACAACTCAATGCGAGGACGAAGAAGGACCATTTCCTTTTGCTTTTTATTGACCAGATGCTAGACCACCTAGCAGGAAATGATTACTTCTGTTTTCTAGACGGGTATGCGGGCTACAACCAAATAATGATCGCTCCTGAAGACCAAGAGAAAACCACATTCACCTGCCCATATGGAACATTTGCTTTTTGTCGCACGCCATACGTACTATGCAATGTGCCGAGCATGTTCTAGAGGTGCATGATGGCCATCTTCTCTGAGTATCTCGAGGACTTAATGAAAATTTTTATGGACGACTTCTCGATTTACCGGCAAACGTATGAAGTATGTCTGAACAACTTGGAGAAGATACTAAGGAGATGTGGAGAGACAAATCTTGTGCTGAACTGGGAGAAGTGCCACTTCATGCTGAATGAAGGTATTGTGCTCGGGCACAAAGTTTCCAAGGAAAGGCTGGAGGTGGATAAGGCGAAGATTGAGGCTATTGAAAAGCTTCCACCTCCAGTAAATGTGAAGGTTGTCAGGAGTTTCCTGGGACATGCACGATTTTACTATCGTTTTGTGAAGGACTTTTCGAAGATTGCTCGACCATTGAGTGCATTGTTGGAGGCTGATAGAACGTTTGAATTTAATTCACAATGCCTCAACGCATTCAAAATACTGAAGAACGCATTGATAACCGCACCAATGTTGATCGCACCTAACTGGACAAAGCCATTTGAGCTAATGTGTGATGCTAGCAGTTATGCGATGGGGGCAGTGGTAGCAAAGAAGAGAAAGACAATGCTACACCCCATCGCATATGTGAGTAGAACACTAAACCATGCCCAAGCAAATTACACTACCACTGAAAAAGAACTTCTTGCGGTGAACTTTACGCTGGAAAAATTTAGAGCTTACTTGTTGGGATCCAAAGTGATTGTTCACACCGACCACTCGGTAATCAAATATTTAATGACCAAGAAAGATGCAAAGTTGAGGTTAATTCGATGGGTTCTCCTCCTCCAAGAATTCAACATGGAAATCATTGACTGGAAGAAGTCGGAGAACTAGGTTGCGAACCATCTATCAAGATTAGAGAATCCGGAAGTAGATTGCAACCAGTTGGAGGTGAACGCATCCTTTCCAGATGAGCATCTGTTCAAAATTGAAGAATTCTTATGGTACGCAGATGTGGTCAATTATCTGGTCTGTGAACAATTTCCAAAAAATTACACAGCTCACCAAAAGAGGTGGTTTATGCACAAATGTAAATCCTATTATTTGGATGACCCAAATCTTTACAAGAAGGGGTCAGACTAGATATCGCGTCTATGTGTGCCAGAAACTACTTAACAACGCATACTGTCCCAATGCCATGACTCACCGTATGGGTGACATTTTGGAGGTCAACGCACAGCAGCAAAAGTGTTACAAAGCGGGTATTTTTGGCCGACTCTATTCAAGGATGCACAAGACTATTCTATGAGATGCAACATGTGCCAACGCACTGGAAACAATTCATGGAAGAATGCGAAGCTAATGAATATTATATTAGAATTGGAACTCTTCAACGTGTGGGACATAGATTTTATGGGACCATTCCCACCGTCAAATGGTCACAAGTACATTCTGTTGTCCGTCGATTATATCTCCAAGTGGGTTGAAGCGGTATCATGTGTCACAAAAGATGCAACGATAATCTCCAAATTCTTGAGAAGAAATAGCTTCACTCGTTTTGGCGCCCCACATGCCATAATAAGTGATGAAGGCTCCTACTTTGCCAATAGCGTCATCAATGAACTGCTGCTCAAGTATAATATCCACCATAAGGTCACCACCGTATACCATCCATAGACAAACGGCCAAGCCGAGGTGTCCAATAGGGAAATCAAACTAATCCTAGAGAAGGTGGTGAATCCTTCATGCAAAGATTGGGCCATGAAGCTGGACGATGCCTTGTGGGCATACAGGACCGCCTATAAAACACCTATAGGCATGTCCTCATATGCGCTGGTGTTTGGGAAGGCATGCCACTTACCGCTTGAATTGGAGCACAAAGCACTGTAGGCAGTAAAAAAGCTAAATTTTGATTTGAAGATTGCAAGGGAGGCAAGAAAACTTCAGTTGCTCAAGCTAGATGAATGGAGAATCCAAGCATATGAAAATGCCAAAATCTATAAGGAACGCGCAAAACACTGGCATGACAAACAACTATGCGAAAAGAATCTCCAGGTGGGACAGAAGGTTTTGTTATACAATTCTCAGCTACGACTTTTTCCTGAAAAATTAAAGTCAGGTTAGTCCGGACCATTTGTAATCAAAGAAGTATTCCCACACGGTGCGGTTGAATTGACTAAAGAAGAAGGGACCCGCGCATTCAAGGTCAATGGGCAAAGAGTCAAGATGTATCACGAAGGCGACCTTCATCGCGAAAATACCTCTGTGGATCTGAGGAATCCTAATTGAAGAAGAAATGAGCAGTCCCTGCACTAATAAGCGATTCAATCTCATCAGGGATGCAATTTTTTGAAGTATCCTTTTGATATCTTTATTTCATGAACTTACTTTACCTTTTTGTACAAACACTACTCTTTAAAATTATCAACTCTATCTTTCATACTTTTGACCCTTGTGATTTTTAGCAATAATTGTGGTAAACGATTGCGGTAGAGCTACGCGATAACCGAAAAACACGACCAGTTCATTCAACCCATCGCAATCGAGGAATCAACCCACCGCAAAGAAGGATATGATCACAAATGATGCAGGCAACAGAGCAAATTTGGGGGTTGTATCTTTCTTTGACTTTTTTTACTCCAAATTTTGCACTCTCGCATCTCATGTTAACATTGCTAATTTTATCTTCACATCCTCTTTAGTTTGGCACAATCATTGAATGTTGAAACGCATGCCTTTATTTCTCATCACATGTACTAGAATCAACTTAATTTCAGAATGGTAAATTCATGAAACATTTCTAGAAGTTAGTGGTCCACCAGCTTTCTTTCAAAATGACTTTTACGAAACTTCCTAAGAGCATCACATGAATTATTTTCATCTATCAGCAATGAGGACATTGCTACGTATAAATTTGGGGGTGCCAATATTTATTTTCAACCTTGTTACTTTTATACCTTCTACTTGGGTGCATTTAAAAATAATAATAAAATAAAATAAAATCATAACGTTGAGATCGGATCCTACTCGTAGTTGGATGTCCGCATGACACTCGTGGGGGCAAGCCAAAACGAAGGTGAGAATCGTGATCAATGCATAAATCAAGTGATCGCAACTCCGCTGCCAAATGAGCATGAATTTAGACTGAGAAAGAGCACCCCGCTCATAGTTGGATGCTCGCATGACACCTGTGGGGGCAAGCCAAAACGAAGGCAAGGCACTTGAATCAGCGCAAGGTCACAAAAAGAATATCTAAACCACGTAAGGATAAAAATCATTTGGAAACATCCCGGTTGGAAAAAGTTTTGAAATAAATCATGTGATGTCCTGGAAACAAGTAAAGTCTTTTTGAAGGTTGAACTTGCGATCCCTAAGTATTAGAAATATTTTGGGAAGAGACCAAGATAGAAATTAAGAAGATTTTGGTTCATAAAATTTGAATAAGACACCTCGAGAAATCTAGGGAAGGAAAAGACAGTTGACTCTCTAATGAAAATTTTTAGTTTATGCTTGAGGACAAGCATTGTTTTAAATTTAGGGGTGCGATAACGGGTAGAAATGCACATTATTACAGTGCGAATAAGTAAAACAATGCGGGAATGTGATAGTAAAAATATACAAAATCATGTCCAAAAGCGGTAAACTGAGAATATTGCAATTGCATACGCCCATCGCATAAAAGCAGCTAATTTACTTATTTTTTGTAGGAAAAATGCATTGGCGCAAGTAAAATTGCGATCCAAGGAATTCGGTGTCCACGCACATTGAAAGATTGCGATCGCAAAATCATGCGATCATATGCGCTAGCGAGAAGTCGCTCAAGAAGATGGTCGCATAAAGATGGTGCATAAAGTGAAAGCGTAATAAATCATGATGGGACAAAAAGCTCATGACGGTCGAATCCGAATTTAGTTGACAAGTCGTTAACGACATACTGTAGCAAGTACATTCAACTTTTCGGTGACCATTAATCGGCGCATCAGAGCAGAAGATTGACCTCCCATCATTGCAATCATTAGAGAGAAAAGCTTCTACACCTTGAGCTCTATAAATACCAAAGGCCACCATCATTAAAGGAGTTCGCCATATAGAAGAGAGATCATATAAGATAGTTAACCATTAGTCTGTTCATAGTCATACTTAGAAGACGGAGACGAGCGAAGAGAAGAAGACGCCGAGAGATCATTCCCGAATAACTCGAAAGACTGTCAGGAAGCGCTACCAAAGAAGGGAGGGCCAACACTTGCAAAAGCAAGGACATTCGTCTGAGCAGAGTTGGAGTGAAAAGACAGTGTAAAAGGTCACAGAAAGCAAGACGTTGCTACCGGGCTTCTTATCTCTATATTCTATTGTTATTCTGTATTCTACATTTCATCTATAGACAATGGAAACCTCATTTCAACTTGTGTTCAATCTCTCCATACTTCGAATGAGTAGCTAAATTTCCGAATGGGTTGAGAAGTACTTAGCTAGCATGACCTGAGATCTTCACTTTATGCGATCATCTTGTCTTATGTATGCATCATTCACCTTTTAGAGATGCTCAGGAGAGTGGTCTAAAGATAGAATCTAGGCTTGGGAGAGTCAGATTAGAATCTAGGCTTGGGAAAGTCAGATTAGAATCTAGGCTTGGGAAAGTCAGATTAGAACCCCATAAGCAAGAGATAGAAACTTAGGAATAAGTTCTATTTTCTATTAACACATTGCATGCACCCTAAAGATAGGATATGATAGTATGCATTCACCTTGTATATGTGTGCATCATTTAACATCGCATTGACAAGAATAGAGGCTTAGAATAAGTCCTATCGACATTATCGTATACATCGCATGCGTCCTAGAAATAGGAATTATGGCATTTGCATTGGGAGATGACTTGCTATTGTGTGTTTGTAGCATGATTGCATAACTTGAACGCAGTCTTAAGAAGTGTTAGCTAAATCCCTTCTCAACCCGTTCACCACATACTCATTGTAACTCTCGATTTCATCAACTCTTTACTCGAATCCATCGCATATGATTTATACCTAAACAAAACACCAACCAACTTATTTGTTTTTACCACCGCAAAGGAATCAATTTTACTGTTGCATAATAACTCAGTAGTTCCTGTGTTCGACCCTGAACTCACCAGAAAACCTAGTGAGGTTTATACTTGGGTTTTACTAGGAAAACTTGCATGTTCAACGCATAAATCATCATCACAATTATACACTATAATCGCATCACATTTACAACGCATCAACAGGATATTCCCACTCACATTTCTCTACATGAACGATTAGAATCAGATTATTTGTAACACTTTGTAACAATTGTAACAATTACAAAGTAGGGCGTATCTGTAGTATCACAAGGATAAGGTACCTGACCTTATCCATCTACTATAGACCATTCAGATTATTATTTAAACATGATCCAGTTGTATGCCAACATATACATGTTTAAGCTACATTAAATAACCTTGGATCTTGGTTTATTAGCTTTGAGATAATGTTGACTAAATGTCAAATAAAATAATACTTTATTTTATTAAATACATAATTCGTTGTACAAATAATTTACAAACCATGAAACCACGAGATTTAGAGCATCAATCTCAACAGAAAAATAAGCCACCTAAAGACATCGCAGCAACAACTTTCCTTTTCACTCTTCTCCTAGTCTCGGTTTTCTGGATATCCTCATTTTCCACATTTTGAGGGTTTTCTTCAGTTTCTTCACAATTGATCCATTCAATGTCAGAAACATCAGTATTCTGAGAGCTTGGCTTTGAGGTACCCACATCCTCACTAACACATTTCTGTTTATCCTTCTACATCAACCGACTAATCAGTACATTATCATCTTATGAGTCATTAGAAGAGCGTGAAGAGTTATTATCCGCTTCATTTTTGTTAGAGGGGTTTTCACACTCCTCAGTCTTATTAGACAGATTATCTTCAGATTTAGCTTTGGCATTCGTCTTACTGGAGTTACTCTTATCATTAGGACTGTCTAAACCCCATGATCATTCTCTCTCTCAACACATTCAGATTCATTTAACACCCCAAATGTAATGACATTTGACAACACATTTAGAGCATCATCCTCAACAGTAACAACTTTTTGAATGGTTTCATCAGCATTAGACTTAGCACCCAACACATTTGGACTCTTTTCAGTAGAATGTTCTTTCAAAGAAACAATCTTATCAGAAACCCTAATCTCTTCAATTCTATTTTCATCAATTAACAAATGTTCTTTAGCCACAACATGCATGTCATCAACAACCACAGTAGTATTCTCATTCTTAGATGCAATAAGACGAGATTCATTATCTGTAGGGTTTTGAGGATCAGAAGAATAATGAGGTGTCTCAACTTCAACATCAGAACCCATAAGCTCTTCTATGGTAAGTCTAAAAGAAGTCTCTCTCTTCTTCTTCTTTCCTATAGATTGGGCTGCTTGCATTGTTCTTGTTCGCTTGCACTAAGGAAAGGCACAGAATCACCTTGACCCAACATCTCAACATTAGGATTCTGATCCACTTCAGTTTCCATAATACTTTCCGGAACATTTTTATCAAAAGTTCCAACATCCTTCTTTCACTTCACTTTTTCTTTTTATCGGAACATTTTTGGTTCTGTTGTATGTATTCCTCTTCATGTACTCACCGTTTAGTTAACAACCACTAAAGACACACCATGAACATAGAGGAATTTGAATCAAACGTGGGCATATACAAATTCAAAACTTTTTTCCTATCAAAACATAACTAACAGAGGTTATTATGAAAAGCCAACCTGTAAATAATTTTCAACTTACTCTGATAAGTGTCGTATCTCGTAATGAACTCATGCCACATGTCCTGCTTCTTTAAGTTGGGCCTTAATCCTTTAAAAGCCCACACACTCTACTCCACAAATTAATGGTATAAAGACCTAAGGCAGCTCGAAGTGCTTCAAATTGTTTAACATCAAGAGCTTTTATAAAGATGCCAGTAATCTGATTGTTAGTTCGAACATGTTCCAATACAATATGTTTTTTCTTTACCAATTCTATGATGAAGTAATGTCGGATGTCAATATGTTTTGTTCTACTATATTGGGCTGGATTCTTAGTAATATGTATGACACTGAAGTTGTCACAATACAGTGTCATAGCATTTTGTGAGACATCATACTGTTTGAGCATCTGCTTCATCTAGAGTAATTGAGTACAACTACTTTCGGCAACAACGTATTCAGCTTTAGCTGTGGAGAGGGAAATGCAATTCTGTCTCTTAATAAACCAAAATACCATATTGTTTCCTAGAAAGAAACATCCATTAGAAGTGTTATTTCGATCTTCTGAGCTTCCAACCCAATTTGCATCACGATACCCTACAAGAGAGTCGTTAGTATCAAAAGAATACATAAGACCATACTCATAAGTACCACTTATATATTTGATGATACGTTTTGCTCCCAACAAGTGATTGATTTTTGGATTTGCTTGATATCTTGCACACACTCCCACTAAAAAAAGCTATATCTGGTTTACTAGCTGTCGGATATGACAGACTCCCTATGATACTTCGATAAAAACTTTCATCCACAATTACACCATCAGAGTCTTTGTACAATTTAACATGACTAAGGGCATGAGTTCTTTTTACCCTGACCTTCTCAACACCAAATTTCTTGACAAGGGCCTTCGCATATTTGTTTTGTGAAATAAATATATCATCCTTCAGCTATTTAATCTGGAATCCCAAAATGTAAGTCAGTTCACCCACCATACCCATTTCAAATTCTGTCTACATCTGTTTTACTAAAAGATCAACCAATTACTATGACATTCCTCCAAACACAATATCATCCATATAAACTTAAGCAATGACAAGACTTCCTTTCTCTTTCTTTACAAACGAAGTTTTATCAACCCCACCTCTCATGTATCCATGCTTAGAAGAAACTCATTTAAGTGTGTATATCATGCACGAGAAGCTTGTTTCAACCCATACAAGGCTTTTTAAAGTTTATAAACATGATCTGGACATATAGGATCAACAGATCCCTTAGGTTGTTCAACATAAACCTCTTCATTCAAGTACTTATTGAGAAAGATACTCTTAACATCCATCTGATAAAGTTTGAATTTTGGAAGATATGCAATGCTTAGGAGGATTCTGATAGCTTCTAGCCGAGCAATTGGAGCAAAAGTTTCATCAAAATCAATACCCTCTATTTGAGAGTACCCTTGAGCAAACAATCTAGCTTTATTCTTTGTAACCACACCATCTACATCTGATTTATTCTTGAAGATCCATCTGATTTATTCTTGAAGATCCTTTTCATTCCAATAACATTTGTAGATGCAAAATGAGGAACCTGAAGGTAAGCAATTGACGGTTTATGTGCAAAAGCAGGGATCGATCCCATTTTTAGATTCCATGGAATTTGAGAATTATAGAAATAAGAAAGAGATTATGCATTAATAAACCCTAAATTTTACAGCATGCATTTTATATGGCAAATTGGGGAAGAGAAATATTACTTTTGAAGAACACTTCTTCACGTTTACCTCGATCTAGATCACGATCTCTTCTCCATTTCAGAACACCACTATAAAACAAACCTTCTATATTCTCCTTACGATTGAGAAAACGGAGGAGTGGTGGGCTTTATGTTAGATTTGAAAGAGGGAGGAGAGTAAGAGGGGGGAAGAGAGAGAGTTTTTTTTTTTTCCTTCTTTGTGATTCTTCTGCAAAGAGCACCTTTTTTTTCAGAAAAAAAGGAGCAAGATGAAGAATGGTTCAACCACCCATTCAACCTCATTCACTGCACGTATCATCATAGAAAATTAGGGGAGGGAGTTTTAATTAAATTTAATTTAATTTAATTTATATATATATATATATATATATATATATATATATATATATATATATAATAACTACCTTATTATATATATGCACTATATGTAATATTGTATCAAATACAATATAACCTATAGTTTTATTATCTCTCAACAATGCATGACATTTAATATAAATCATATTTATACTAAAATCAATTATATGAATCCCATCCATATAATTAATATTTGAATCATATTCAAATTCCTTTCAAAATACTTTATACTATAATGTATCAAATACATTATATCAATTATATCGCATATAATTAATTTAAATAGTTATATCATATATAATTAATTTTCTTTAATTAATTTGAACAATTTAAATTAACAACAAAAAAATAATTCTCAATTAAATCTTTATTGAGCCACAGAGGGGACCTTATGGACCTGTAGATTGAAACTCCAATGGTATTTGGACAATTAATTAAACTCTTTAATTAAATTACCCAATTTCTATTAACTATCAGTCACTCCACTAAAGACCAACAGCTGCACTCACACTACAGATATATTTCTGTGTCCATTAGATATAAGTAATCAACAGTGCGATGATCCTTCACAAATTGCTCATAAGTACAACTAGACTAAAATTACCATTCTACCCCTGTTGTTACATCTAACTCCTTAAGTACCATTGATTCCTCTAATAAATAATAAGTCATAGTCCAACTATGACTAAGTCCATCTCGGGCTAGGAGAGGGTGTGGCCACATTGTTCAAGCTTAAGAATCATTTCTTAAAGGAGCAATTTATCTATTTACCTTGACATCAAGGAAGAAGTGAATTCCGTGTTGTGTAGCTATGTTCTTAACTCCCCAATCAGAAAAATCCTCAAAATTGTAGGTTTATTGAGTTGGCAATCTGGCCATTCTCACCCATACAAATCAAAAGACCGCCTTTATGAGTAGGAGTTCACAACTCACTCAGGATTCAAGTCATGTCACCTATGGTCATCCTGATGAAATGTAAGCCTCTATTATTGATGGTGTTATATAATAAGACTAACCATTTCGTGGTCCGGTCTTATACAAACTCTTTGTATAGGATACCCCCACTTACATGTCTCCACATGAATGATCAAGATCAGATCATTTGTAGCACTTTACAACACTTGTAACATCTATAAAGTGGGTCGTATCCGTAGTGTCACTAGGATAAGGTACCCAGCCTTATCCATCTAACTACAAACCGTTTAGGTTATTATTTAAACAAGATCCATACGTATGTCTCTACATACTTGTTTAAATTACATAAAATAACCTAGGATCTTAGTTTATTGGATTGAGTGTATACTCATAAAATAAGCATTATTTTATTAATAACAATTTATTTATACCATATTTACAAACAACAAAAATACAAGAGATTTAAGACACCAATCCCAACCGAACTAAAGTCTAAATCTATTTTTCTTTTGAACCAATTGAATTATTCTTGCATTGCATTCACTCAACATTCATCTTTCGAACCATTAAAGACATTCTTTAGTTCAACAGGAAAGGTATAACAGATATTTCCAATTATCTAGAGATAATTCACTTTATCCTTCTTTCTAGTGGATACACCTGCCCAAGATCACGAATGATGTTGCTGAAAAGATGACTCTTAAGAATTCTACTTCAGAATTAGCAGTAATGGCTTAAGAGTTGTCATTAACATTCTGAACAGTTTTTAGTTTTTCCTTGTAACCATCTATACTGCTCGTCCAATGCTCATCTTCCTCGATCTAATAACATATTTCCCACCATCAGTATCTATAATCACATTGATTGAATCCATGAGACACTTTGTGCACTTGTTGTAAATTCTATATGCACGACTATTTGTAGAATACCCCAAAAAGATTCCTTCATCACTCTTATGATCCTATTTTTTCTTGGGACCTTGATATGCCAATATGTAACACGAACTGCCAAAAACATGAAAGTATTTGACATTAAGCTTTCTCCCCCTCCAAATTTCTTAGTTTGTGCAGTCAGCACCAGGACAAAAAATGATTTAATTATGAATATGGCACGTAATACTCAGGGCTTCAGCCCAAAACTGGTAAGGAACACTAGAAGAATTTTGGACTTTAATGTCGATTGATAACCGACATTAAAGATAGTGTTATTAAAGCCTTTTAATGTCAGTTATCTTTAATATCGATTTTAAACCAACATTAAAGGGCTTTAATAACACTGTCTTTAATGTCGGTTACAACCGACATTAAAGCCCTTTAATGTTGGTTGCAGCTGAAGCCCAAGAATCAAAGAAAGCCCTTTAAACTGACATTGAATCCCAGAATCTGTCTGTTTTATCAATTATTGTCCGTTTTTTTAATTTCAGTTGCCGAATCCATTTTTCGATCATAAAGTATAACATGACACATCATCATCGAAAGTTGTGGCTATGACATATTATTCATATATGGATTGTAAATCTATTACATTTAATATGCAAATTCTGCTATAAAATTATAATTTAAAAGGCCGTACAATAATTCGGGCCTTGAAAACACAAATTACAAATAATATAAACATTATGATTTTACAAACATGATGAGAATCCCTCTCCACTTGGTAAGTATGGATTCCTTCATAATTCTTTTTAAGCAGACCCCCCAACTTCAACAATGTCTGGTTATAGCTATCTTTGTTTGACCACTGTTGTTCAAACGATCACAAACAAAAAAGGTTTAAGACAAAGGATTGAAAATGAAATATGATCAGAATTCATATTCAACTAACCGTGTTTATTGGGAATATTCATAAATGGTACATTCAAGGCAAAATTCTTGTAGTGAATGTGTTGGATCTAAAGTTCCCCAAAAAAAAAACATAAAGAGGTTGCGATACCAAATCTTTACTCCTTTATCGCACCTGCAAAACAAGAAAACTCAATAGTTGAATAAATGAGAGAACCTTCCTTTTCAAGATCTTGAGGAAAAGAAGCTTGGTTACCTAGATATGAGATATGAAGACGAAGGAAAATTTTCGGTAGCATAACAATTCTACCACAACAAAACCAAAAATTTACCTTGAACCTATTCAAAGAAACACACTTCCAACAATATTTCACAATCACTTGTTCTCAACAGAACTATCAGAATTCCCAAAAAATGAATATTCACGAACACATATATCAATAAGCAAATTTAGCTCACAATGTACTTCAAATCTCAAAAGTTGTCACAAAAACTACCATAGTGCATGAATAACCCACAAACTACCATAGTGCAACCCAAAAACTCAAGTACCTTGAATCAATCTAAACTACAAATAAATAATACCCATGAGTCATAAATGGGTGTTACATTCTAATCCAATATGGTCCAAAGAGAAATAAGTGCACTATAACTTCTCAAATAGGAATTTTCATATCGTTAGAGTCACTTGAAAACACTTAGAAACTATGCTTAAAACTGCAAGCATTCAAAAATGCACTTACCAGGAACAATTTTTACGTGAATCCCTTGTTGTTGCAAGAAATCCAACTCCTCTCCACCCCTTCCAAACAACTAAAAAACATACAAACAACACCATTAAAAGTATATGGTAGAGGAAGAGATTGAGAGAACACAAATGTGAGGCAACTTCAATCAATATGAACTAAAGCTAAACTTGTAGGAATATAAGTAAGGAAGCAAGAGTTTTCTTGAAATAGGCACAATTCTCTTAAATTCTTATAATGCCAAAGCATTATCCCTCTCAACAAACAAACATTCTAAATATAGGCTTACAATGTCGAGCATTTTGATTATTCTCATTCCCTTACAAAACTCGTCCAATACATATATTCAAGAACCTACAAGAACAATAGAGGAAATATGGAATGCTTTCTTGGACATAAAGAAAAAATAGATAGAAAAACTATTATTATAGAAAGGTCTACAATAACAATATATACATCCTTAGGGATGTTAAAGCACATTTGACAAGAACAAGACTCAGGACAATACATCCTAGTGGCAAAACAATCACAATACTTGCGAATAATTATTTAAATGTATAATAGATTACTGTATTTTTTTTTTTTTTTTTTGTAAAGTTTATTGCATAAATTGAGATAAATTAAATTTTCTAATATAAAAAAAAAGTCATAGTAAATTTATGCTTACCATTCATTCCATCTTAAAGGTGAACTGGCCACCACATTGTTGCTTCAACTTGGTCAATATACTTCTCCCATGGTCATCGTTGGCACTCTTGTCAAAGAGAAGCCTTTGGGCAAGTTTTTTTTTTTTTTTTTTTTTGCGACTAGTGGCATAAAATAAGTTGTTCTATGATAAAACTAAAAAAACATACAAACAACTGAATGACATTGGAAAACTCTTATCAAGGTCATTAAAAAAAACACACATTCTATACGAGTAGCAACTGTATCAATATTTACCTATAGAATTCAACAAACGGGTCTTTGTCGCAGATATATGCCAGTAACTTCACAACTTGTGTTTTTAAACCATATGAATTCCAAAGTTCAAACATTAAATGAACTTCAAAAGAATAATAAATAGAAAAATTACCTTCTCAAGTGTCTCCTCAATTGCTTCATCGCTCAGCTTCTCACTCCTACCTTTCTTAAGGATGTTATCACAAAAGATAGCAAGTAATTCTGCACTAGAACTTCAAGTAATTCAACAAATGTATCATATACAACAAAACCATTAATCAAATCGAATTTCAAAGGCCATAGACACATAAAAAGGCCCAAATATAGGAGCAGAGAGACATATTGGAATGAAACCGCAGCTCGCTTTCATTGAGACATTTACACAAACAGTTGAGAGGTGTAAACATAAGAAAAAAAAAATTATTGTGAGTTTTAGAGAGGAAAGAAAAGAAGAGCATACTGATGGTGATAGCGATAGAAAAAGAAGGGAAAAAGAGCATACTAAACATAATGGTGACAGCAGCGAGGTGGACAAAGACCTACAGAGGACTAACAAAGATGGCGTCGGAAACGCAGACAGAAGCGCAAACGAAAAGAGGCTGATGCAAACGAACGACAACGAAAACCTGCAAGTCTGGTGGCTAACAACGACGACGAAGACAGAACGAACGACAGAAACCTGCAGGTCTGATGGCTAACGAAAGATGACGATGGCGGAACAAACGACGAACGACGACAGCAGTAGAACGAACGATGAATGGCGGCGAAACGAATGATGAACGACGATTGAACGAACGACGAATGATGACGACAGCAGATCTAGTGCAGACACGCGAATGATGACGAAACGAACAGCAGATCTGGCAGAGACATGCGAACGAGACGAAATGAGCAGCAGATCCGGCAAAACAACCAGCAAATTCAAGTAATTGGTTGCGGCGATGCAGGTTGCACGACGAACAGACCGCACGAAGGTCAGATCTACACCACGAAAGACTCTTCACCCACGATCAACGGACGAATAACAAGGGTTTGGAAGAGAGGAGTGAGAAAGAATAGGGTCTGAAGAAGGATGTGTGAGAATGAGAGGAAAAAGAAAATAGAGGGAGACTGAAGAGGGAAATGAAAAAAATGGGGGGAAAATAGAAAATTAGAGGAAAAAGTGAAACGGGTCTTTAATGTCGGTTTAAAACTGATATTAAAGGTACCCCTACAATATCAGTTTAAAACTGACATTAAAGATCCACTTTTTAAAAAAAAACAAAATTGACATTATACATCCAATTTCACTTTTTCCAACCGACATTAAAGCCCAAAATTCTTGTAGTGGTAGATCATAGGCATGGAGCATAGCACGAGCCATATCTTGAAGTGTGCGGTTTTTCAGTTCAACAACACCATTCTGCTGAGGAGTAATAGAAGTAGAGAACTCATGATGAATGTAATACCCCTCCCCAGATTACCTTCTTAATTCGAGAAGAGATGTGAAGACAACAATTGTCAACCCTCTTATGACAACCATGTCCAAGATACTCCTAAAAACCTGTATTCTTATTATTTGTTAAATCTATTTAATAGTTTATAATTCTCTAAAACTTTAACACATAATTCCAGCAACAACTTTAAACATATAATTTACTAACCAGACAATATCAACATCAACATACATAATAGATTCAAAAATCACACTTATATAAAACACAAACTCCACTCTTTCCTCCTCTTTTGACATGGACATAAAACTAATAATAGAACGTAATGAGCCACCTAAACTGCAATCTTCCTGAGGGTCTGAGAAGTGGCTGACTGGTAGAATGGCTAGGCCTCGAGATGTCGATTGTTACCAAGGGAGGAAAACATTTTAAAAGAGTGAGCTGGAAAGCCCAATGAGTGACTATCTTAAATAAAACATATTTTAAA
This sequence comes from Benincasa hispida, assembly GCF_027475165.1. NCBI lineage: Eukaryota > Viridiplantae > Streptophyta > Magnoliopsida > Cucurbitales > Cucurbitaceae > Benincasa > Benincasa hispida. The sequence goes on from NC_143487.1 coordinate 21,442,066, forward strand.
TCCTAGTTAACATAAACATACTTATCAAAAAATATTTATAAAAACATATTCAGGGTATTTAAATGGAACTAAAATCATAAGAATACATCATGTAAAAGAAGAGAAACCCTAAAATAATTAATTAGCATCTTTTTAAAACTCCCTTACTTTACTGTCTGAACATATGAGAGAGCCCTTTTGCTCAATCTCTACTAACCTTAGATGAGAGAGAGTCCTTTTGCTCGATCTCAAATTGCCTTCGTTGTGGATTGGCTATGTTGTACGCATTAACACATAACATCATAGATTCAGCTACTTGCTTGTTATTCGTATGCAGCTGCCTGCTTATTTATCCACAACATTATTCCAAATTCACACTTTGAGACTTCATAACTTAATTCCTACATTCATATAACTAAACTTTTTTCAAAGAAAATGCTCCTAAACATCTTAACTTTTTCTTACCTTAGAATTTGAGCATTACTTCCTCCAAAATCGATCAGAAATCCCTCAGATTCCCCTTCAGCTGGCCGAGAGTTCTTCAACTTCCAAAATCTTCAGATGGCACAACACTCCCTCCCTTAGGTGTTAAATAAATTTTTGGCAAAACAGTTCCTTTCTTGGTTAAACCTTTTTATACTTGGGTTTGCATGAAAAGTTTGCTTAATTACTTGCCACCTGGCAAACTTATCACTTTATTGACGTCTGCAAGGTTGCCACCTTGCTTATTTACGCGTTAATTAAGCTGAATTTCTCAGCTTAAACTTGATCGCATGGTCTTGTGGTCACCCAAGCCTTCTCCCTTCAATGTAAGACCTTCTGTTGCACCACTTGCCAACTTAGCCCTCATCAATGGCATACCAAGTTAGTCACATGGTGCCTCATAGTTCCAATGTGTGAAATCTTCCATCTTTCCGAAGTGTTAACTTCTTTCTACTTCACCCAAAAATGCAACATTCCATACTTAACATATTTTTTTGCCTTCTTTGGCTTACCATTGTTACTCTCCCATCTCTACGCATTAACCAAGCTACAACTTTAATGCATACGGTCATAACACTTAGAGAATTTTCCTTCTCTTACATTTCAAATGCATCATTCACTATACTTAACTTGCTCTTTCCATTGAAGTTAATACATATCTTTAACTCATAATTAAGAAGACTTAAACTTAATTAACTATTAAAACAAGTTCAGAAGTTCACAATGAATGCCTTCAACATTGCAAAAATCAGTAAATTGACTATTTTCAAATTCCCTTTAGTGGTCGCTGCAAATTCAAACAATGTGAACCCTTTTTCTTATTACAGTTGAAGACAAAAAGCTTTGAGAACTTGAAAGGTCTCTAACTTCTCCCTTATAAATTTGACCCAAGTGTATCTTGAAAAGTTATCATACAAACCATGACATACTTTTTCCCTTCTAGACTTTCAGCTTACATAGGTCTCATAAGATCCACATGAATGTGTTCAAGAACACAATCTATAACTGTTACTTGTACCTGTCTGTGAGATACCCTTATCTGTTTACCAGCTTAACCATCTCCACAAACGATTCTACCATGACTACTAACATTTGGAAGGCCAATCACAAAATTTTTCGACACAACCTTTTATATAGCTTTAATGTTAACATGACCCAGTCGTTTATGCCATAAGGTAGTTTCATCATGCTTAAATACAAAGCATTGATGCGAGAGTCTATAGGCTTCCATAAATAGCAATTTTCAGAACACCTCTTACCTATCCTAATAAGTGACTTAACATTATCCATGACAACACACCCATCTTTTGTAGAGTTCATATTCAACCCTTGGTCACACAACTAGCTAATACTAATCAGATTTGTAGTTAGTCTCTCTACCAGCATTACATCATAAATCACTTGCTATCCTAGATATTTGAGTTTGCCTTTACCAATAATTTTCCTTATGGCTTCATCACCAAAAGTAACATGTCCCGATCCTACGACTTTGATATCAGAAACGTAGCTCATTTCTTCTATCATATGCCAAGAACATTCATTATCAAAGAACCAATCCTTTTTGGTTGAGGATCGAAGATACGTGAGCACAATATTACAGCGGTTTGGATTGTTCTTAACTTTCCAGATTTGTTTCATTACAGGAGAATTAGATCTTCTGCTATTGGAGTACCCAAAAGACCGTGAGTTGTACTCATGTCTTCGATAGCCATACAACTTGTAACAGTATGGTCTAATATAGCCCCTTTTTCCATAGAAGTGACAGATCCACTGCTTTCTACTCAAGTGATTCTTACTTTGAAATTGATTAGAAATAGGACATTCTGACTGTACGTTTTTCCATGAGTCTTGCTCTCTAACAAACACAATTTTCTGTTTCCTTTTATCTGAACTTTATCTTCTCCTATCAGACTTGGAATCGGTGAATCCAATGCCATGAATATCATTGGAAAGTTTGCCTTCAGACAGGATTTTTTCTAAACACTGAGTGCCCGAATTCAACATCTTTACCGATTTACTCATAGACTCTTTCCGAGCCTTGATTTTTTTTAGTTCACACTACAAATCAAAGATAACAGTCATAAATTAAGCATTGTCAATAATAAGAGTCTCTATCCTTGCCTTCTAAACCTCAAGAGCCATGGCATCCTCTCACCTCTGCTTGTAAATATCACGATAGGAAGTTGCAATAAATGAGTCATGGGATTCCTTATCTCCACTAACCGCAACAAATTCATCCATAGGTATTTTATCTTCTGAGCTTTCAGATGAAATGCAACTGACAAAGGCCTTGACATTTTCTTCCAGATCATTAGATATCAAACTCTTCGTCAGACAAAGTCAAGACATAAATCTTGTTTTGCATCTTCAGAAACGTTGGATTTTGACTAATAGTGACCAAAACCTTCGCATTCACAACATCAAAAATATTTATCTTTGTTTATGTCATAACCATTCATTTTTTCCGAGTCCTTTGATCGCTGAGTTTTAAAAATTTGATCCTAAGTTGTTGCCAAACTTAGTCATTATTGGAGACTAGGACCCAGATTTTCTCTCAAACTTCTTCAACACGTAAGAAAACTATTTTAACAACAAGAAGATTTCATCAACAATATTTTTTTCGAACTCTATTGGTTCAGATGAGTTCTTTTCAATTAAAGGTTGCAAAGCAATTCTCTTGTTCTATTTCTCAGGTTTGTCACAAAGAGACATTTCAAAGTAAGTAGTGACCCAAAGAGGTCATTAACCTTCATCGTAGAGATATCTTAGACTTCTTTTATTGTAGTGACTTTAATATCAAACCTCTTAGGTAAAGATCTGAGAATTTTTTGGACAAATTTTTCTGTAGAGATCTTTTCTCCCAAAGTAAAGGATTCATTTGCAATGTCAAATATTGAACTAAGCAATAGTCTCATCTTCTTGCATTTTCAAAGTTTCAAATTTTGAAGTCAGCATTTACAGTCTGGACAACTTAACTTTTGATGTTCCTTCGTGACCAACAGCAAGAATATCCCAGGCTTTTTTAGCAGAAACACATGTATTGATCAATCGAAAGATATTTTTGTCAACACCATCGCATATGGAATTTAGGGCTCGAGATTTTCCAAGAAAGGCTTCATCTTCCTCTTCAGTCCACTCTACTTCAGGCTTGAGTTTCAATTCACCTTTCTCATTTGCCACTTAAGGATGTAACCAACCAACAATAATGAACTTTCATGATTTGTTGTCTAAAAATTTTAGAAAGGTTGATATTCTCGCTTTCCAGTATGCATAGTTAGTCTCATCCACTACAGGAGGACGAGTAGTAGATCCACATTCCTTTACTCCTTCCATCAGGGAGTGACAGGATCATGACACCAGAGATAATGGTGACCTTCTCTGATACCAATTGAGAAAATAAGGAGGTGTCTATTGTTTTACCTACAATGTTACAACATTCCACACAACAATTACTAGAAATAATAAACAGAAAGAAAAACAGAGATTGGTAACCCAATTTGGTGTTAACCACTTACGTCTGAGCGGCAATGTGCCCAGAAAAGATAACTTCACTAATATCAATGATAAGCAATTACAACACAATATTTATCTGTAATGATAACACAATTACAATGACTTCCAAACAGCTTTATCACTCACCTGTTCACATAGACTACCTCTAGATGTGAGATTCCCTCTCTTGGTAACTTAGGCTTCCCCTAAGTTGTAGTATTGGTGAAGAATGTCTTAGGTTCCCCTTAAGATAGAGACTCCCTCGCTGCAAGACTCGAGCTCTCTCAAGTTGTGAGACTTCTTCTCACTTGAATCGAATCTTTCCTTCTAAGAATAAAGCCCATTTTGCTCGATTAACTTAGGCTCCCTCTAAACTTGAAAATTCTTTCTCAAATGAATCACATCACACAAGCCGTGAGTAACTTGAAGTAGATCTCCAAGCAATTCAAGTCTTTCTTCTTCTTACAATAATAATCTAAATTGTGACTAAATACTCACTATAGTAGAACACAATATTGCTCTCATTCAAAAACACAAAGGCTTACCTAAGATGAAGGACTAAATGTCCTTTAAATATGCACAACGGATATGTGGAGAAGCAACCCTACTTCCAAAAAAATCGCACGTTGAATAAGGAAAGGAATTAAAAAATAATACTGTGGGAGGAAAAAACGATAAGGGAAGAATTTGGCTGAATCAGAATTTTCGAAAAGCTTCCCATTGCCAAAACACCACCAATGCAAAGATATCCTAGATAACATATGCACCACTTAAACAAATATTGTCAACCACACAATATCTAACAAAATGGTCTCCTTTTAGACTCGAGAGACTCGAGATTCTTCAATAATAGTTCTAGGAATATAAGTCACTTATTTCACTCGTGTAGATTTGTCAAATAATAGTGTTAGTGTTAGAGTATTAAATTTTTGCCCAATGTCAATATTTTCATCAATATTTAATTTTCATGTGTTTGTGGGTCCGACATCATAATAAGTGATAATACCTAAAATGTGTTATCTCGCTCAAGTTAATTCGATGTCTTTATGCTATTTAATGTGTTTAATTGATTATTTTATAGGTAGCGAACAATTTCGAGGTTGAATTTTTTGAATACTTTAATTGATTTCTTATTTTATTTTATTTTATTTTTATCTTAGTTATTTTATTTTATTTTTATTTTATCTTAAAATTTTATTTTATTTTATTTTAAAAATGTTAATGGGTGGCTCTCCACTATTTTAAGGATACTTTAATGCTACGTGGAGGGGTTAAATCTTTTTAATCATTTTCTTCCTTATGTAAGAAAAGTATAGTTTTGATAGACATAGAAAATCCCTATTTTCAATATACGATTCCAAAAAGGTTTTGTGAGCTACAAGTTCAACAAATTTTGTAAGATCACTTAGAAGCACACGAGCATTCTTGAAAAGTATTGTATCCTAGGAGTGGAGTATCGAATTACTCAGTGCAAGTGGGGGCACATCTTCTCTATGGAAGCGTCAATGCGCCTCAACTCAAAATCACAAGCTTTTCCAAATCCTTAGATTGTGATTAAGTATTTTGGTTGTTAATTGTTTGGCTTTAGAATTTCTGTCAATTTGGTTCACTGTTTGATCATAAAATTTCTAAACAATCTTAGTGAAGACGTTTTAGGAATTCTATTCTATTTGTGGGTCATGGCCTCTGTTGAGTCAAAGTATCATTCTTGCAAACTTGAAAAAAATGAAGTGGACAAAATTTCAAATGTTAGCAGCAACAAATGAAATTTTGGCTCATTACCTTAGGTCTTTATTTTATATTTTCTTCCGCTGAAAAAGAAAAAGAAAAGGGAAAAATTATTGAAAAACAACACTTCTGACCCGAGTGTGCCAACTAAAACTACGGTTGATAAAGGTCAAGAAGAAAAAGATATTTTATGTCAGGGAAATATTTTTAGTGCGTTGTTAGATAGTGTTTACAATATTTTCTGTACAACTAAAAACTCTATAGAATTATTGGAGGCCATTGACAAAAAGTATGGGTGAGAAGAATTAAGTTTTAAAAGACATGTAGTAGAAAAATGGCTTGCTTTCAAAAGGGTAGATGATTAGTCTGTCTGTGACCAAATTCATGAATTTAAAAACATTATCTTTGATTTGAAAATGAAGGGAATTGTTCTGGACAATATGACCTGCCTCATTAAAAAATTACCACCTTCTTGGTAAGATTTTCAGAGTCTTAAAAAAATCTGAAGATTTTTCTAATGAGTTGGTCATTTCACTAATAATTGAGGACAAACGTCGTGAAAACATAAAAAAGGGATCTACTTCCAATAGTGAGGCAAAAGCTCTATTGATAGCAAAAACTTATAACCCTAGGCCTAAAAATTTCAAGAAAAATGGCTCTAATAGAAATCATCATAACAATAACGAACCAAAAGATAATAAAAAAAAGTTCGGATTCTCCTCCTTATTGCGTTTGTGGCAAGATGAATATATGGCAAAAGATGTTTATGAACCTAAAGGTAGAACTTCCAGGCTCAACACACCAAAGCCACAAGCAAATGTAGTGACTGGCCGATTCTATTCTCCCATTGAACAAGTATTATATAAGTAATCCCGAGTTAAATTTAGTTTTTAGTTCAAATAATAGTTGGTTTTTTTAGCTCAAATAATAGTTGGTTTGACTTTGATGCAAATATTCATGTGTGTTTTAATAATGAATTATTTTCTTTGTACAAAAAATCAAGTACCAGATCGGTAAAGATGAGAAATGGAAATGAGGCCCTCGTAACAGGGGTTGGAGAAGTTTTGTTAGCTTCTAGTAGGAAACTTCTGTTAAATAATGTTCTAAAAATTTAGTTAGCTTTTTCTTGTTAGTAGAGCAGGGGTTTAAAATTTTCTTCGAGTCCAATAGGATTGTTATTAATAACATTGTGATTTTATTGGTAAAGGAGATTTAATAGATGGATTATTTAAACTCAATGTGGTGAATGTTGATATTAATAAATTTTCATGTTCATTTGTTGTGGCAAATATTGAATGTTTTGATACATGACATGGTCATCTTGGGTATGTGAATTTTAATTCAATAAAGATATATATGGATTTAATTTCTAAATCAACCTTAAATAATAAAAGTAAATGTAAAGTTTGCGCATAAACTAAACAACCTAAAAAACCGTTTAAATCAGTAGAAAGAAATTCATCACTGTTAGAATTAATTCATAGTGATGTTTATAATTACAATAATACCTTAACCCATGGTAGAAAAGGATATTTTGTAACTATTATAGATGATTGTTCAAAATACTGTTATGTTTACTTACTTAATTTCAAAGATGAAGTATTTAATACTTTTAAAATATATAAAGCCGAGGCAGAAAATCAATTGAAAAATAAAATTAAAGTTCTAAGATTTTATAGGAGTGCAGACTATTGTTTAGATGAATGAATTTTGTAGTATGCATGGCTTGATTCATAAGTTACTCCCTCTTATACACCTCCATCAAATGGTGTGGCTGAGAGGAAAAATAGAATATAGAATATGATAAATGTTATGTTGTTAAATTGTGACATGACTACTAATTTTTTTGGGTGGAACTTTATATTCTACTTGTTTAGTTTTATATAGAGCTCTTAACAAAAATTGTGATAAATACCCTTCCGAAATATGGAAAATTAAAATCCCTTAACTTAAAATTTCTTAAAGTGTGGGTACTTTAAAGTTAATATTTCTTTTAATAAAAAGAGAAAATTAAGACCTAAAACCATTGATGGTATATTTGTTGGATATTCTTTAAACAACACTACTTATAGGTTTTTAGTTATAAATTATGATGTTGTTCGTTATACAAATAATACTAATATTGAATCTAGTGATGCTAGCTTTTTCAAAAATATTTTTCCTGTGAAAGATAATTTGAATAAGGAAGTCGGTGAAAGTTCCAACAATAAAGAAATGTCTCCTAATTTAGAACAATTAGAAGAAAGAGTAAAATAATAAAATCAAAAAAAAATTTGGGATGACTTTTACATATATTTTGTAGAAAATGACCCTAAAACATATTAAGAAGCAATGAAATCAATTGATTCACATTTTTAAAAGAAGCCATCAATAGTGAAATGAAATCTGGTTGATAAATTCAAAACTAGATTAGTTGCAAAAAGGTTTAGTCAAAAGGAAGGTGTGGATTTTTTTTATACGTACTCTTGTTGCTAGAACACTACTACAAAATTGGACTTCAATATTGGTTTAAAACGGACATTATAGGGATACAATGTCGGTTGAAAACCGACAACAAAGATCATGTAATAAAAAGTCTTTAATGTCGGTTGTCTTTAATGTCGGTTCAAAACCAACATTATAGATGACCAAGATTTCAATGCCAATTATCTTCAATGTCAGTTTTCAATCGACATTGAATACTATCTTCAATATCGTTTTTCAACCGACATTGAACATCATCTTTAATGTTGGTTTTCACCTACCTCTTATCGATAACTGACCATTACTAAATGTCTATCATGGTTTTGTTATTGAAAAAATAAATAAATATATATATATATATATATATATATTTTGCTTACACACGTGAAAATCAATAATATTTTTCTTTTATCGGTACATGCACAAAATAAAATCTTAATTGCTATTATATATACAACTCAACTGTAAACAAATGCAAAAATTAACTAATTTACAATAAAAAAAAAAAGTAACAAATTATTTATCTAACCTGTCAACAAGTTATATAGACCAATATATACATAAAGCTCTAAAGCCTGAAGATCTAGAAGTTGGTTGATAACTTGTAGAAATACAAGTTATTTTTGCTCTTAAGTTGAAACAACTAAGGTTTTTAATGAAAAATTCTCCTTATTTTTAGAAGAAACACAAGGAATTACTCAAACAGTAACAAACTTATGCAAAAGAAGTTTTATTACTAAATACTGCAGCACTAACGCATTGTATTGGAGGATTTCAACAAGAGCTAATGTATAATCAAGAAGTGTCGTAGGCAAAAGTTCTAACGCATGGGCCATGCGTCAAAGGAAATTCAACGCAGAGAAGATTCATTGATTCAGGCTAATTGTGTCACATCACCACTTGCAAGTATGGGCACTTGTAGGAGACGGCGTCTGAAAAGCTTCTGAGTGTCAGGCGGCTGACAAGGGCATGGACTTTAATGCTGCCCATCACCAAGTGGAGATGACCAACGCCTATAAATAGATGAAGTCCCTCCAGAGTTCAATATACAGAAATTTTCAAGATTCTCACTCTCACAATTAGCATAGTCATAGTTTAGATCTTTAGAAGCTGTGCTGTGGTGCCAAGACAATCAGAAGGGTTGAGAACCACCATCACCGCTGGTCAAGGAGCAGAGGAAGCCGAGCTTGAGAAAGACACTTCGTCCAACTCCTATACAAGTGATTGTACACAACTAGATTGAGCCAAAGAAATACAAGAGATTGTACTCTGTGGCTTGACTCAATTCCTTTCATCTCATTTATCGCTTTCATTTCATCTCATTTATCGCTTTCATTTCATCTGATTAAATATTGCTTTTGTAAAGACAATTTGCTTCTTTATAAATTCATATATTTGATCCATCACACTTTGTCATTGTTTATTTCTTGTTTATGTTGAATGCATCTATACTTTATGCAAAACTTCATTTCAAACGCTTAAACCATCTTGATCAATTGGTAAAAGCATCTTTAACTTAGACTATTCGAGAGAATAACTAAGCTGCATCAAGTAGAACGCCTAGTACATCTAGAGATAGACTTACTGGTGTTTATTGCATTATGTGTTCGACGCATGCATCCTAGAGATAGGTTTTGTATGTTATTCGCATTGAGAAGTGTCGAATAAGAGTCTAACGCATAAGCAAAGATAGGCAACTCATCTCATCCACATCACATTCTAGTTTGTGTATATTCATCTTAGATCGACGCATACCACGTACATTAAAAATCTATTTTCGCATGATTCATCACTCACTACTCAACTCTTTTGTATCTTCTTGCATAGGCACAGCACTTTAGTGTAAATAACACAATTCTCTCGTACATTTAGGAAACCCCTGCAATAGGTACAACGCAAGGTCTGCGTTAGCTTAACTGAATCTCTGAGTTCGACCCTGGACTTACCAGGAAGCTAAATTGGATTTATACTTAGGTTTGGTTTTGGAAAACTTAAACGTCAATAGAAGGAGTGTTGTGCGTTCTGTTGCACAGCTCTAACGCACCAACGCGTTACAAATACATAAATGCATCAAAGCATCAATGCATCATCTATACTTAGAACTTATTTTTCCAATTTACTTTATACAATACACTCCCAGCTCGAATCACGATAGCAACGAACAAGTTTTTGGAGCTGTTTCCGGGGATACAGAAACAAAACTAACCAAAAATTTCGTTGTATCTTTTGTAGGAACACTTCAGTCGAGGGAGTATTACAAGCCAAGCCTAAGCTTGTGAACGTTTATGAGCAGGGAGAGCAGTCTTGAATTCATATACGACCCCGAGATTGAAAGGACCTTCCAACGTAGAAACCGATCTAATCTTTGTTGAAGGTTGAGACAACAACTTCTCAGACAATAGAACAGGCAACGAGCAATGGCGAAAGAACAGGCAAATCAGAACTTAGCTTTGCAACTAGCTCATGCTGCACAAAATCTGATCCTAATGGCGAATAGTAGCATGCATCCCATGAGGGAGTACACATCACTGTACTGTATGATTTCTCTCCAGGAATCATATACCTAATGCCAGATGGGACAAGGTTCGAGATTAAATCTGTAATGCTTCAAATGCTCCAGACTGTTGGACAATTTGGGGGTGGTCGTGAAGAAGATACTCACGCCCGTATGAAGCATTTCCTGGAAACGTGTAATTCATTTGTGATTCCTGGAATCACCCCAGAGGCAATCAGGCTATCTTTGTTCCCCTATTCTTTGTGTGATAACGCAAAACAATGGGTAAGCTCGAAGCCTGGTGAAATCACCACCTGGAAGAAGTTGGTGGAGAAATTTATGCAAAAATACTTCCCACCTACCACCAACACGAGGAGGCGTCAAGAGATTATGAACTTTGAACAAGAAGAAGCTGAGACCTTAAGCGCTGCATGGGAGCGTTTTAAGGGATTGGTCAAAAAATTTCCAAATCATGGACTACCACTAACTATCCAAATGGAGACTTTTTATGGTGGATTGAATAGAGCATCGCAGATGGCAGCCGACGCAGTGGCAGCTAGTGGAATTATGGATAAATCTTACACTGAGGCTAAAGAGATATTAGACCGCATTGCTAAGCATAACGTGGAATGGGTGGACGATACGTATGATGGAAGAGCTGACAGGAAGAAGAGATCTCAGAATGTTAATTCTATCGATTCCAATGCAATAGCCACACTTTCTGCACAAGTGGCTACGATGACCAGCCTTTTACAGAACATATCACTAGGAAACGCATCAAATCAGCAGAAGGTGAATCAGGTAGAAGCATTCGGGCAGCCCATGGTTAGCTGTGTGGGCTGTGGAGATCCTCATTCTTATGTTGATTGCCCACAAAACCCGCAGTCGGTATGCTTCATTAAAAACAACCCATTTTCCAATATATATAATCCTAGATGGATAAACCATCCAAATTTTTCTTGGATATGAGGAAATCATCAGAAGCATCACCCAGGGGCAAATCAACAGCAAAGGTAAGGATCGCCGCTTGTATTTCAACCAACGCATCAGCCACATCAACAGTTCTTTAATAGAAGAGGATAGGCATCGAGCTCAGGATCTCCACTTGAGAATTTATTAAAGGAATACATAGCCTAGAATGACGCGTTGCTGAAAAGCCAGGCGTCGTCTATCAGAAACCTGGAAATACAGATAGGGAAGATAGCGAGTAAGTTGAAGAACAGGCAGCCTGGAGTTTTGCCTAGCAACACTGAAACACCTAGGAACAACAATGGAAAGGAGCAATGTCACGCGGTGACAATGCGAAGTGGAAAAGCTCTTGAAGAAAGAAGAATGAATCCAAGAAACAGTAGTCCTTCAAAAGAATGCAACACACGTCCAATGGCAATAGAAGAACAAGAAGAAAGAACGCCTGAGATCACAAGCCATTCAGAACCAAGTACGTCTAACGCGGGAAGACCTGCGGTGCCGCAACGCACCATTCCCTAGACGTCTGATGAAGAAGAATGATGAATAACAATTCAAGCGCTTTCTTGAGCTCCTAAGGCAATTGCATATCAATATTCCACTTATAGAGGCCTTGGATCAAATGCCAAAATATGTAAAAAAAAAAATTAAGGACATTTTGACGAAGAAAAGAAGAGTTAGCGAAACGGAAGTAATCGCGCTAACGCAGGAGTGCAACGCTTTAGTAAGCAACAGTCTACCCAAGAAACAGAAGGACCTTGGGAGCTTCACAGTTCCATGCTCGATAGGAGGGTTGGATGTGGGACATGCGTTGTGCGATTTGGGAGCCAACATTAATCTCATGCCACTCTCAATCTTTAAGAAATTGGGAATTGGTGAAGTACAACCCACTTCTGTTACTTTTCAGCTCGCTGACAGAACAATCAAGTATCCAGAAGGAAAGATTGAAGACGTTCTGGTAAAGGTTGGCAACTTCATATTCCCAGTAAATTTTATTATCTTGGACTATGAAACAGATAAGGAGGTACCAATTATCCTTGGACGTCCCTTCTTAGCTACTAGGAAAGTTTTAATTGACGTACATAAAGGAGAATTAACTATGCGCGTAGATAATCAAGAGGTGAAGTTTAATGTGTTAAACGCATTAAAGTTCCCAGATAGTGAAGATTGTCAGCTGAACAGTTTAGAGTTGCCTAAAGAGGAGACCCATGTATGCGAGGTCCTCGCGTTGGAGGAGAATCTGAAAGAACCAAAGCCGCCAAGTCTAAGTGAGCGGTGGACGAAACCAACGCGTCCATCATTAGAGGAACCACCAGAACTCGAGTTGAAACTGTTATCTAGTCACCTGAAATATGCCTTCCTTGGAACAAACAAAACTTTACCTGTGATCATTTCCGCGAATCTTACTGAGCCTAACGAGCACTCTCTCTTGCAGATGCTGAAAAAGCACATGCGTGCAATAGGTTGGACACTAGTGGATATCCGTGGCATCAGCTCTTCTTATTACATGCATAAGATCAGGCTGGAAGAAGGGAAGTCGGGATCGATTGAGCCTCAAAGAAGGCTAAACCCCATAATGAAGGAAGTGGTCAAGAAAGAAATCTTAAAATGGCTAGACGCGGGAGTGATATATCCTATATCCAACAGTAGCTGGGTAAGCCCAGTCCAATGCGTTCCCAAGAAAAGGGGAACAACTGTGATAGCCAATAGCAATAATAAGCTCATACCTTCAAGGACTGTCACAAGCTAGCGCATCTGTATGGACTATAGGAAGCTCAACGCGGCAACCAAGAAAGACCACTTCCACCTTCCTTTCATTGACCAAATGCTTGACAGACTTGCTGGCAAAGAATTTTATTATTTCCTTGATGGATACTCAGGTTATAACCAGATTTTGATTGACCCAGAAGATCAGGAGAAGATAACATTTACCTGTCCCTTTGGAACGTTTACATTTAGACGCGTGCCCTTTCGGCTGTATAATGCACTTGGAACATTCCAAAGGTGTATGATGGCTATCTTCTCTAACTTCTTAGAAAATACCGTTGAAGTATTCATTGACGATTTCTCAGTCTTTTGAGACTCATTCCAATCATGTCTAGATAATTTGTAGGTCGTCCTCGCTCGATGCGAGGAAACAAACCTTGTGCTGAATTAGGAAAAATGTCACTTCATGGTGACTGAAGGAATTGTCTTAGGCCACAAAGTATCTAAAGCTAGGTTGGAAGTAAATGAAGCCAAGATAGATGTCATAGCTAAACTTCCACCACCATCAAATGTTAAAGCTCTACGAAGTTTTCTAGGGCATGTTGGCTTCTATCGAAGGTTCGTTAGAGGATTTTCTCAAATTGCGCGACCTCTGAGCGCATTACTAAAGGCGAACTGGCCCTACGATTTCAATGAAGACTGTTGTGCTGCGTTTGAAACATTGAAATATGCGTTGACTACAGCCACGGTACTAATAGCACCGGATTGGACGCAGCGTTTTATTCTCATGTGCGATACGAGTGATGTTGCAGTAGGAACAATGTTAGGGCAAAAGAAGGGAAATTTGATATATCTCATCTCTTACGCGTCCAAGACATTAAATGACTCTCAGGAACACTACACAACCATTGAAAAAGAAATGTTGCCTGTAGTGTTTGGCATCGAGAAGTTCAGATCTTATCTAGTTGGTGCATCAGCCACCATCTACACAGATCACTCAGCCATAAAGTTCCTGATGAGTAAAAAGGACGTGAAGCCAAGATTAATAAGATGGGTGTTGTTGTTATAGGAATTTGACATTGATATTCAGGACAGAAAGGGAACTGAGAATCAAGTGGCTGACCACCTGTCCAGATTAGAAAATCAAGAAATGCAAGATCAAGAAAGTGAAATCAAGGACGCATTTCCTGATGAAAGTTTGTTCAGAGTTGAAGGCAGGGAACCTTGGTACACGGACATAGTTAATTACTTAACTACCAAGCAATTCCTTGGGAACTTTAACTCTCAGCAAAAGAAACGGTTAGTACATGACAGCAAATTTTATTTTTGGGATGAACTATTTCTCTATCAACAAGGCTCTGGCTCTATAATGCGTCGATGCGTTCCGGAGGAGGAGTCACAATGCATCTTGGCTGAGTGTCATGACTCTCCTTACGAAGGGTATTTCGGTGGGCAAAGAACCGCTGCGAAGATCCTTCAAAGCGGATACTTCTAACCCACTCTCTTCAAAGACGCGAGGGAGTTTATTCGTAAATGTGACCCCTGCCAACGTACCGAGAATATCTCATCAAGGGACGCAATGCCCTTGAACAATATTCTCGAAGTTGAGCTGTTTGATGTTTGGGGCATTGATTTTATGGGACCTTTTCCCTTGTCCTGCGGCCAACAATATAGCATGCTTGCAGTAGACTATGTATCAAAGTGGGTAGAAGTAGTAGCTTGTGCCAGAAATTGATGTGTCCACTGTTTCTAAGTTTCTTACCAGGAATATCTTCATACACTTGGGAACGCCAAGAGACCTGATAAGTGACGAAGGTACGCATTTCATTAATCGCATCATTTCTAAATTACTTGCCAAATATAATGTTAGACACAAGATCGCTATCACCTACCACCCATAAAAAAAGATCAAACTAAGGTATCCAAAAAGGAAATAAAATCTATCCTAGAGAAAGTTGTCAATGCATTGTGGAAGGACTGGGCACAGAGGCTGGATAAAGCGCTTTGGGCCTACAGGACTGCCTACAAGACCCTCATAGTTATGTCTCCATACTCTCTAGTATTTGGAAAAGCTTGTCACTTACCCCTAGAGTTGGAGCACAAGGCTTTTTGGGCAGTTAAGAAGCTAAATTTGAACTTGGACGTCGCGGGCGCTCAACGCAAACTTCAGCTCAATGAACTTGAGGAGTGGCGATTGAACGCATACGAGAACAACAAGCTCTACAAAGAGAAGACAAAACGTTGGCACGACCAACACATTAGTAAGAAAGAGCTTGTTGTTGGCCAAAAAGTTCTATTGTTCAATTCACGTTTTCGTTTGTTCCCAGGGAAGTTAAAATCTAGGTAGTCAGGACCCTTCATCATTAAAACAGTCTTTCCATATGAAGTAGTGGAATTAACATGGGAGGATGGCACCAACGTATTCAAAGTAAATGGCCAAAGAGTGAAGCCATACTTTGAAGATGGCATGGAACGTCAAAATTCATCTCTCGCACTACGCGAAGCCAGCTGAGGCCTGCGTCGAAGCATCCCTGCATTCGCATCAATATATATTCCAAGGACACTTCCTCTTTCCTTGTTCTTTTTGCATTATGTATTTTATCAATGCATTTGAGTTTGTTGGTTTGTTTGTTGTCTGTGTTTTAAGATTGATTGTTCTTTGTTATTGCCTTCATAAGTTAGAAATTTTACTTGTTTTTTTGAAAAAAAAAAGTTGTGTATAATCGGGATGGGAATAACGGATGCGTCAGACTTAAGTCTAATGTATGGCCCCAGTTGAAGGGACGTGTCTCGAAAATACAAAGCACTCAAGTGCTTAGAAACCCAAGAACATCCCTTCGACTTCGCATTTATTACGGTCGTCAGGCGCCGCCTGACGTCACCCCACTCTCTCTCCCCTGCCTATAAAAAGACCAAAATGCTTCGTTTTCTTCTTCTTCCCCACTACCTTCGAGCCCTCCATGAAAAAGAAAAAGAAAACCCTAGTCCTCTCGTTTTCCCACACCACCGATCTGCTCAAACGTCTCTCCAGCCACAATGTCACCAGCTTCTGATAGTCAGAATCGAACGATGAGCTTCGAAAATGACTCGTCGGTAATTTCTCCTCATCATCTGTTTCAACTTTGCCTCCCCCAAGCCCTCGAAAAACCTCAAAACCCTCTGTCCAAATCAAACCTATGCACGGCGGAGTAACCTCCACCTTCCAATGACCGTCTTGGACGAAGCCTACCACAACACCCATGAAACCTCCTTCTAAAACCACCAAGGCCATCGCAACCCTTCCTTCTAAGACTCCTCAACCAAAACCCAAAGCTACCCTTAAGCCAAAGCCCAAAACCCTTTCAAAACCGAGGCAGCGTCCGTCATCTACGACTACCAATAAGCCATACACCAAGCCTGCCCCACCACCATTCATTCCTAACATAACTCCGGTGGGTGCAACACATGACCCCATTCCAGCTTACCTTCACAACGTCCCATCACCAGCCGTGCGTCCACCTCCTCCACTTTTAATCCAACTCTTAGCAACCATCTACCTAGTTGAAACAGATGCGTCCAACTAACCACCGCGTTCACCCATCGTCATCTCATCCCCTGGGTCGCCTCATACCCCATCAGGCACCCCTCCATTTATTCCACCTAGGCCCAGCTCTCCTATGTCAGAGCGTAACCTTGAAGAGTTAGCGAAATTGGCTCGACTAGACGAGTAGGAAGTGTTTGGTGCTATTTTGGCAAGCCTAAATCAAGGCCAAGAGGAAGAGCAAGTGATGCATTCCGACCCACCTAACGCATAAGTTGAAATAGACGGAGCGGAGTGTTACGCTATGATGCTCGAAGCAGAATTAGAAGAAGAAGATGGAGAATAAAAAGAAAGGAGATTTGGCCCAGACGTGTCTCAATCACGCTAAACTGACGCGATGAAGGGCCCTCAAAAGAAAAGAGAGTGACAAAGAAAAGAAAATTAATCTTGGAGGAAGAAGATGAGCAATCAGCATCCGGTCCTGAGGATGCAACACGTGGGAGTTGCTCAAGGCACGACGCGTTAGAAAAGGACTTGGAAGATTATCAGCCCGTAAGGCAAGGGCAAAGGAAGATAGCTCTCCAAAGGGAATTGGAGAACGAATTGAGAGAGCTAGCAAGGGAAGCCAAGGAATATACGACAGGAAAACGCAAGATAACCAACATGTTACCTAAGAAGACCACGGGAAGAAAGCGCCAGTTCAATGATCTCCTTGTAGAGAAAGGCTTCTTTCCTAAGCGCAACCCACTACCAGTATACATAAGAGAAACAATAAACGCAATGGGTTGGGGTCAGTTCTGCGTTGGGCACACAAGAATTTGGCCCAACCTTGTCTGCATGTTCTACAACAGTGAGTTTGACATGGAAAAGAATACAGCATTTGTTGATGGGGTATTAGTGCGCTTCTCAGCCAACAAGATCAATGAAGTGTTCAACATCGATAGTAATCTGAACGCGGAAGGTAACCGTATCTTGGAGCAACCAACGCCGAGCCAACTTGAAGATGCGTTAAGAGTGGTAGCCAAGCCTAGAAGCAAGTGGCAAACATCTAGAAATGGAGCAAAGATGCTAGCTTCTAGGAACTTAAACCTAGATGCGAATCTATGGTATTATTTGATCAAGAGGAGCATCATGCCTTCAACGCATGATGAAACATTGTCGAAAGAACGCGTCTTGGCTACCTATTGTATCATGCAGTGCATCCCTTTAGATGTAGGAAGAATAATAACGGATCAAATCAAGGCCATCAAAACCAAACCAAGACAACAATTGTATTTTCCATGGCTGATCTGTGCATTGTGTGAACACAGGGGCATCCCTCTGGGGGATGATCATGAAGAGATCGACGGTCTAATAGATATCAAGTTAGTCATGCGTTTACTTCGCGGTTCGCCGCATCAGCCTGCCTTACCTCCCAAAGAAGTGGCAACCAGACTACGATCATCTAAACGCGCCCCAAAAGAAGACGCGTCCGGATAGTTGAACACAGCAATGAAGCTTCATAGCATGAAGATTACGAAGCAAAGCTTGAACTTACAGATGAAGAAGCGCAACCAACCTAAACCTCACCCTTCATGACTCACCAATGGCCCCGCCAGAAGGAAGTCTTGATTAAACGCACCAAGAACCTACTAATATAGATCAAGACATCCCTTGTTCCCTTCATTCGCCTTCACCAAGTCCAATTCCCAATTTTGTGCCTTCTCCAACCATCTTTGAACCAACTGGGTTAGGATCGAGCAACACAGTAAATTTTGAAGACCCAGTTGGGAGAAGTGAAGAACCAGCACCACCTTAACACAGTACTGACCTTGAAGAGTTGAAAACTTTCATCAGTGATCAGCTCAGACCATTGGCCGCATCCATTGAAATTCTTCAGTAACAAAACCGGGTTCTAAAAGATTACCTAAGGCAGCAAACAAGAAGGATGCAAGACTAATTTGTTTATACAACGCAGTACATCATCAGGTCTTGGTTGGAATGTTTGTCCTGCCTCCGCTACCTGCTCATCTTAGAAACCCTTTGCGCTTTATCGATGAAGACCCTGGAGAAGAATGCAGGGATGACGCGTCAGCACAATCGAGTTTTGAGGTGTTGGTTTATTTTGTATTTTGATTTATTTGATGATCTTTTGTATTAGTTTAACTTGTTTGTTTATTCTATGTTATTCCATGAAAATGAATTGAGAAATTTCCATCATTTTGTTCCTTGCATTTGACCTTAGCATACTCTTTTTTGTTCTTTAGCTATTTTTATAGTCTTCTGCTTTGGCCTTACCTCAATGATATCAACAATATGAAATCTATAAGTATAGAGTAAGTGTTAGGAAAATCAACAAGGCCTGAACTTATCTAAAAAGACTATATGTTTTCTTTTTAATGCATGTAAGCTTTAAATCAAAACTCCTTTTGGACTCTCAAAACCTTTTCGAAATTTTGTTTCTCTTTTAGCAATGAGGATTTAGCTCATCTCCAAATTTGGGGATGAGCGAAATCCGAGTTAAGACGCATTAAATGAGTAGATCATAAAGAAAGGGAACAAAATAAGAAAATTATTAAACGCAACTCCTCTGTCATTACTTCAAAAGAAAAACCTCAAAGTGACGAGTTAAAAAGTTGGAACAGGCACTTAGCCGTAGTTGGATACTCGCATGACACCCATGGGGCAAGCCAAAACAAAGTTAAGTCTCCTAGACCAATGCGTCCCATAGAACTCCTCTATCTAGTCTAAAGAAATTGTATCCTGAAATGCATGAATATTAGATATGAGTTTAGTTGTGAAGTGTTCTCACCCATAGTTGGATGCTCGCATGACACTCATAGGGGCAAGCCAAAACGAAAGTGGGATACCTAGAACAACGCATGGATAATTAAAAATTCATATTTTTCGTTTTATCCGGCATTTATCTTAAAAAGAGCATCTAACGCATTGTTGGTTTAGAAAAAAAAACGGAAATGTTTTGAGAAACGAAAGGAGTTGTTGATAAAAGGCCTGTTGCATCTGAAACTAAACATTATTCCTTTTAGAAAAGAGTCAATCTGAGTTACATTTTCCAAATTCTTATCTCAAGCTTATGACTGAATATGATGAGAGGCGAACTCTGCACACTTAAGATAAGGGAGATAACAAAAAATTATTTTGGAATGCTTGAGGACAAGCATTGTTTAAGTTTGAGGGTGGTGTTAACTTGTAGAAATACAAGTTATTTTTGCTCTTAAGTTGGAACAACTAAGATTTTTAATGAAAAATTCTCCTTATTTTTAGAAGAAACGCATGGAATTACTCAAATAGTAGCAAACTCATGCAAAAGAAGTTTTATTACTAAATACTGTGCACTAACGCATTGTATTGCAGGATTTCAACAAGAAGCTAACGCATAATCAAGAAGTGTCACAGGCAAAAGTTCTAACGCATGGGCTATGCGGAGGGAATTCAACGCAGAGAAGATTCATTGATCCAGGCTGATTGTGTCACATCACCACTTGCAAGTATGGGCACCTGTAGCAGGCAGCGTCTGAAAAGCTTCTGAATGTCAGGCAGCTGACCAGGGCATGGACTTTAATGTTGCCTATCACCAAGTGGAGATGACCAACGCCTATAAATAGATGAAGTCCCTCCAGAGTTCAATATACAGAAATTTTCAAGATTCTCACTCTCACAATTAGCGTAGTCATAGTTTAGATCTTTAAAAGCTGTGCTGTGGTGCCAAGACGATCAGAAGGGTTGAGAACCACCATCACTGCCGGTCAAGGAGCGGAGGAAGCCGAGCTTGAAAAAGACACTTCGTCCAACTCCTATACAAGTAATTGTACACAACTAGATTGAGCCAAAGAGATACAAAAGATTGTACTCTGTGGCTTGACTCAATTCCTTTCATCTCATTTATCGCTTTCATTTCATCTGATTAAATATTGCTTTTGTAAAAACAATTTGCTTCTTTATAAATTCATATATTTGATCCATCACACTTTGCCATTGTTTATTTCTTGTTTATGTTGAATGCATCTATACTTTATGCAAAACTTCATTTCAAACGCTTAAGCCATCTTGATCAATTAGTAAAAGCATCTTTAACTTAGACTATTCGAGAGAATAACTAAGCCACATCAAGTAGAACACCTAGTACATCTAGAGATAGACTTACTGGTGTTTATTGCATTCTGTGTTCGACGCATGCATCCTAGAGATAGGTTTTGTATGTTATTCGCATTGAGAAGTGTCGAATAAGAGTCTAACATTCTAGTTCGTGTACATTCATCTTAGATCGACGCATACCACGTACATTAAAAATCCATTTTCGCATGTTCATCACTCACTACTCAACTCTTTTGTATCTTCTTGCACAGGTACAGCAATTTAGTGTAAATAACACAATTCTCTCGTACATTTAGGAAACCCCTACAATAGCTACAACGCAAGGTCTGCGTTAGCTTAACTGAATCCCCGAGTTTGACCCTGGACTTACTAGGAACCTAAATTGGATTTATACTTGGGTCTGGTTTAAGAAAACTTGAACGTCAATAGAAGAAGTGTCGTGCGTTCTGTTGCACAGCTCTAACGCACCAACGCGTTACAAATACATAAACACATCAAAGCATCAACGCATCATCTATACTTAGAACTTATTTTTTCAATTTATTTTATACAATACACTCCTAGCTCGAATCACGATAGCAACAAACATTGGTTGTCTACTATGGAGGGTCATATAGATACATCCAACAAAAAAATAAATAAAATTAAAATAATTGCACAACTAAACTAAAACAATCGCACAACTGAATCTCATCATACCAATAAAATCCCGCCAATCTGGAGGTTTTTCTTGCAAAAACACATGCATTTTCTTAGCATATAAAAAACTACATTATTTAACATGATGTTTTCACTAACTGGGATATTTTTAAATTTCTTCTTCATTTCTTTAGGAAAATTTATAAACTTATAAACACAAACGACTTAATGAAAGCCATAAACAAATTTTATGAAACCAAACAATTAAGCTTGTCGAATCTAAGAGAAAAGACATTATAACAAAATTGGGCTATAGTAGCCATGAACAATTTAACAATTTAAGCCATGAACAATTTAACAACCCAAACATGGAAATAAAAATTTGATATCAAAATCAAAGACAAAATAAAAAATGCAAAGCCATGAATTTATCGACAACAAAACTATTATAAGCCACATGTTCCAATATCAAAATTAAAGACAACTTATCACCGACATTATTTTCAATACGTTCATTAAAGTCTTCTAGTAAATGAATTATAAATTCAAAAACAACATGACTACCAACCATAACAAAACTCACTAACAAAGACATTAACATAACAACAACTCTCTTTTTCAACAAACCAATGACTACCAAACAACTAATATTATCAATAGAAGCTATGAACAACTCAAGCAAAAAAATAGGAACTTCATGTCAAAGTCAAAGAGAAAACTAAAAACACAAAGCCATGAACATAAAAACAATAAAACTATTTATAATCCACATGTTCTAATATTAAAATTAAAGACAACTTATCACCAATATTATTTTCAATAAATTCATTAAAGTCTTCTAGCATATTAATTTTCCCAAAAACAAATCTATGACTACCATAACTGTAGGATATTTATAGCAATTCATTTATAGAAAAAGTTTGAAGACATACATAACAGAAGTACTGGGACATTTTTTGTTTATTACTTAACAAAATTTGGGAGGGAGAAAGACAGTGGAGGGAGAATGACAAATTAAATTGATTAATTACAAAAATAATTAACATATAATATTATAACATTTCTAATATGTTTTAATGTGTTTATAATATTATAACAATGTAAATTTAAAATAAATTTAATATAATATATAGAATTCATATGTATATTAATATAATATGTTTATAACATTTTTAATATGTTATAAAAATAATAGAGACTTTTTAAATATAAAAAATATTTAAAAGTATTTGCAGATTACAGCAAAAAGTTCCAAAAATACAAAATTACAAAGTATTTTGGAACTTTTTGTTATAAAGTGTAAATATTTTTTAGATTTTTCTATTGATAAGAATTTTTCAAAATAATATTTAAAAAAATGTAAATATTATATATTCAGATTTTAAAAAAAAAATCAAATTACTTATATTTTTTTGAAATAACATTTCAACATATCCAACTTTGGACATTTCTTAATTAACCATAACTACGCCCTTCCCATGCCAGTTTCACCCACATCTTGATCTTTTTTATCAGTAACATCATCGTCTGGATTTTCAGTAGGAAGGCCAAATCCTTCATAATAAAATTAGCCAAAATTGTTGCTAATACCAAGCATTAAAATTTTGTTAAGACCATAAAAAGGTGAAAAATGGGTAAGGGTTGAAACTCACCAAAATATTGTTGTAAGCTACCGAAAGAACCTACACATCACACCAGAACTCAGATTTTGATGGAACGAACTCAGATTTGAATGGAACGAGCATAGATCTGGATGAAAATGGGGATCATTATGATGGGCATGAATGAAGCTCTCGGATCTGGACAACACGTGAAGGAAGCTCTCGGATCTGAACGACACGTGGACGCACATGACGAGCGTGATGGATCTGGACGAGCATGATGGCCTGAAACTCTCGGATCTAGATTAGCGGACAGGTTGCGATGGCCAGCGATCAAATCTGGATGAACCGAACAGGCTGGGCGATGGTCAACAATCAAATCTGGCGAATCTCGAGCGGCGACGTGTGGTTGAGAGAGAAATGAGTCGACGAACGATATGGTTTAGAGAGAATGAGAAAATGGTGAAGGTTTTGAGAGAAAGGAGAAGATGGGTGAAGGTTTTGAGAGAAAGGAGAAGATGGGTGAAGGTTCAGAGAGAAAGGAGCGGGAGTTTTGTGAGAGAGAAAGAGTGGTTTACAAAAAGAAAAATGAGTTGAAAATTAAAAAATTTACGGCATATCTTTAATGTCAGTTTTGAACTGACATTGTAACCTCATCTTTAATGTCGGTTTTAAAACTGACATTAAAGATTTTTTTTTTTTTAAGAAACCAACATTATACATCCGTATTTAGTTTTTTCAACCGACATCAAATGCCAAATTTCTTGTAGTGGAATAACCACTATTAGAGTTTTAATTGCCAGTTTAGTAAAAAGGAAGGTGTGGACTTTTTTGCTACATATATACTCTCCTGTTGCTAGAATGACCACTATTAAAGTTTTAATTTCCAATGTTTCTATCCTTTAAGTTAGAAATTCATCAAATGGACATTAAGATAACTTTCTTAAATGATGAATTAGACAAAGAGATTTACATGGAACAACCTGAGGGGTTTATAAAACCAAATCAGGAAAATAAAGTGCTTAAATTGGTTAAGTCCCTTCACAGTTTAAAGTAGACCCCTAAACAATGACAAAAAATTTGACAGTGTCATAATTTCTTATGGTTTTGTAATTAATGATTCAGAGAAATGTGTATATACTAAAATGATGGAAAATGCCTATGTTATTTTATGCTTGTATGTGGATGACATCCTTATCTTCGGTACTAGCATGAAAATTATTAATGAAACCAAACAGTTTTTATCAAATAATT
Source organism: Benincasa hispida (assembly GCF_027475165.1). Taxonomy (NCBI): domain Eukaryota; kingdom Viridiplantae; phylum Streptophyta; class Magnoliopsida; order Cucurbitales; family Cucurbitaceae; genus Benincasa; species Benincasa hispida. Next base: position 21,466,487 of record NC_143487.1, read on the forward strand.
TTGATATGAAAAATTTGGGTCTTGCTAATGTTATTTTAGGGGTTAAATTAGTTAGGAGATGTCATGAATTTTTGTTGACTCAATCACATTATATAGAACATCTTTTGGGAAAAGTTGGCTATTCTGTTTGAGTCCTGTATCTAGCCCTTTTGAGCCAAATTTGAAGTTGAAAAAGAATATAGGATAACCAATTTCTAAATATAAATATTCTCAAATAATTGGTTCATTAATGTATCTTGCTAATTGCACTAGGTCTGACATTGCATATGTTTTAAATCGATTAAGTATATATACTTGTAACCCAAATGAATATCATTGGTGTGCAATTGAAAGATTGTGTAGATATCTTAAAGGTACTTCTAATCTTTCTATTTGTTATAGTGAATTTCCTTCACTAATAGAAGATTCTAGTCATGCCAATTGGATAGTTGAATCCGATGAAACTAAAGCAACTAGTGTTATGTTTTACTTTGGGTGGTGGTGTTATGTCTTGGAAATCTACTAAACAAACATTAATTTCTAAATTCACTATAGAAGTTGAGTTTATTGCCTTGGATTTAACTAGTAAGGAGGTAGAATGGTGAAGATCTAATTGTTGATATCTCTATTTTCTTAAATTATGCCTTTACACTGTAATAGTCAAGCTATTTTAGCTAAGCCTGGTAAAATAAATATATAATGAGAAAATTAGGCATGTCAGAACTAGAAATAATTCTATTAGGCAGTTATTATTTCATGGTGTGATCTCTCCTAATTTTGTCAGGTTCAAAAAGAACCTAGCAGATCCGTTCACGAAAGGCTTATCGTGCAAGCAAATTTTTTAATCATCGAGGGGAATGGAACTAAAGTCCATAATATAGTCACCATAATGGACACTCAACCTCAAAGATTGGGATCCCATGAAAGAGGTTCAATGGGTAACAACGAAATTGGAGTGTAACTATGAGAGCACTAATAAGTAAAATAAGTTTTGTCCCATTCCTAAGGTGCTAGTGCTCATAAATGACAATTAGGAAGAGTATATGCTAAATGAAACCAAGACATGTACTATATGCAAGGTGTTGGTCACAAACAATCCTTAGAAGTTTCACCTATGTGGGTGTTGTAGTGAGGTCACTACAGTAAAAAGTTGGGCTATCTTTTAAAGTACTCATGAAAATAGGATATGTGCGCATGACCGTCTAAAGCGCAAAACATACCAAAACTTCTAAATTAACTTGTACTATGTGTTGAGTAAGTGAAAGTTTGATTTGAAAGACCTTTCAAGACTATTATGGCTCTTCAAATGGATATTTATTTTCACTTAGTGGAGGTTCAAACTACCTACACCTATTGCATAGTAAAAATGCTTACATCTTGTTATTTTCTTTTAAGGAAGAATTTGATACACTTGAAAATCGTAAATTATGTGAGGGATTGTTGGATAATTTAACTGATTTTATTATTTTGTTTTATTTTTATTTTATCTTATTTGTTTTGTTTTATTTTATTTTATTTTATTTTATTTTAAATGCATTAATAGGTGAAAAAGTCTATTTTCCTCCCCTATTTTAAGGATAATTTAACACTACGTGGAGGGGTTAAGACTTTTTAATCATCATCTTCCTTTTGTAAGAAAATTACAGTTTTGACAGACATAAAAAATCCATGATTTTAATATACGTTCCAAAAAGGTTTTGTGAGCTACAAGTTCAACAAATTAAAGTTTGTAAGATTGCTTAACTGCACATAAGCATTCTTGAAGGGTGTTGTATCCTAGGAGTTGAGTATCAAATTACTCAATGCAAGTGGTGGCACGTCTTCTCTTAGGACAACGTCAACCCACCTCAACCCAAAATCATATGCTTTCTCAAACCCTTAATTTATTATTAAATATTTTGGTTGTTAATTGTTTGGCTTTAAAAATCTTGTCCATTTGATTCACTATTTGATTATATAGTTTTCAAATATAATCAAGCGTTGTGGAGAAAACATAGTTTAAACTAATCAATTTGGGGCCCAAAGGAAGCAATTAGATCAAAAGAAAAAGAAACTAGTGGCAAATGAAATTGTTGAAGGCCAATCTACTTATAGACCTCCTTACTTTAATGGTTCAAATTATGCATATTAGAAAGCTGTAATGAAAATTTATTTGCAATCTATTGATTCTAATTTGTGGCATAATTGTTGTTAAAGGTCCATATGTACCTATGAAGGAGGTTGATAATGTTGCTAAGCCTATATTAGAAGAAGAGTATGATGAAAATGAAATGTAAAGGTGTTCTTCTAATGCTAAGGCTATTAATTATTTGTATTGTGTTTTGAGAAAAAATGAACAAAATAGAATATCTATATGTTCTTCCACTTAAGAAATTTGGAATACTCTTGAAATTACTCATGAAGGAACAAATCACATTAAAGAGTCCAAAAGTAGCATACTTATTCATAATTATGAATTATTTAAGATGGACGTTAATGAGTTTATAACCGATATGTTTACTAGATTTACTAACATCATAAATGCTTTGAAAGATCTTGGTAAATTCTATACAACCTTTGAAAATGTTAGAAAAATTCTTAAGTCTCTACCTAAGAATTGGAAGTGGACCCAATTAAAAGGAAAATTCTTATAAATAGAAAAATCCTAAAAATATTTACACTTTATAGCAAAAAGTTATAAAAGTGTTTTGTACTTTTAGAAGTTTTTGCTATAAAGGGTAAATATTTTTTTATATTTAAAAAGACCCCCGATTAAAATATGTCATTTAGAGTCTTGGAAGAGTGACACATGGTAGACTTTTGGGTTTCTATTGGTTTTTTAAAGAAAATGTTTTTCTTAAAATATTCATTATTATATTATTTTATGTGTCTAATGGCTAGTTGGACACATGGTGGGCTAAAATATATTATTTTATGTTTCTCTTTAACAACTAGTTAATTTTAAGAAAAATCTCTACCATTGATTTTTCTTTTTCAAGATCTAAAGGCTCAAAATGAATTTGGTTTTTTACCATTTTCCCTCTTATTTTAAACTCTTCATCTTCTCCCGAATTAAAACAACAATTTCACATCTTTTTACAATCCTCCCCATAATTCATTAAGCCTCCATTATTGCTCTTTCTAAGCTTCAATTTTCTTCTTTTCAATTAATTCTTGAGAGATATTTATGTATTTGTGAGGATTGATTTGTTGTGAGCTCAATATTGGTAAATTCACTCTTTTAGAGAGTTCGTTAAATTGTTCTTCATTTTTAAACATATTGTAAGAGGTTACTGGTTTGATCCTCAATCATGGAAAGGATCAATTTGTTCTTGCAACTTAAAAAGTAACATTGTAGCAGTTTGACTCTAGCTATGAAAAGAGTCAAGTTTGAGTGACATACCCAAGAGGAGCTTGGGAAATGGATGTAGATTGGGTTGTGTCAAACAATTATAAAATTTTCGGTATCAATTTCTCTATCCTTCTCCTATTTAGTTTTGAAATTAATTTATTATTCTATTTTATTATATTAAATTAATTGCAACATTTGTTCTTAAAATCAATTACTCATATTAATTTGTTTTGATTGGTAGTTTTAAAATTTCTATATCCGTTACTAATCTTTTTACTATAACTAAATAGGGTGTTTTAAGGTGTGATTCTTAATTTCTTGTTTAATTTAAAGTGAATTTATTTGCATGAAACTATCGTTTAAATTACTTGGTTTCAAAAAGGTATATTAATTTTCTCCATTGCGCCCCATTTGCTAAAAGTTTTCATTAATTTATTTAAACTCTATTCACCCCCTCTAGAGTTGTCATACCGATCTACAATAAGTACAAAAATTTCATCAAGAGGAAGAAGACATTCAAGAAACACCTATCAATCCAAAGAAAGTCAAAAAGTGAGAAGAGCAAAAAGAATGAGGTAATTTGTTATGAATATAATGCAAAAGGTTGGGTCATAAGATTGTCCTCTCCTAAATTCATCTAAGAAATCTAAGAAGAAGACAATGAATGTTACTTAGGATGATAGCAGTGAAAGTGATGTTGAAGAAGTGACACGCATTTAGCTCATGACTCATAGTGACAAAGATTATGAACTTGAGGATGAGATAACTCTAGAACTCCTGATGAATTATTTGAAGCTTTTGAAAGTATGCAAAACTGGTTAGAAAAACTAAGTTCCGAATTTGTTGTGCTTAAGAAGAAATACAATACTTTGATTGGTGAAAATAAGTCTTTACTTAATGAAATTGCTTGTTTAAAAGAGAACGAGCAAGTTATGCAATTGAAGAATTAAATGTCTCTTGTGATAAGCATATTTGTGATTGTGATGAGAAAAATGTCTTACTTGATAAAGTTCAATTTATTGAACATGATAGTTGCGAAAAAAGATAGTTTGATTAAATTACTTAAAGAAAAAGAATTAGATGTTTTACTAGAACTTGATAAAGTTAAAGAGTCTATTAAAAAATTGACAATAGGTGCTCAAAGATTGGACAAAATAATTGAAGTAAGCAAGCCTTATAATGATAAGAAAGGTTTAGACTACATTGATGAATGCTTTACTCCTTTAAGTTCTAAAGCTATATTTGTTAAAGCCTCCTAAGCTTAATATGTCTAATGTTGTGTCTAATCATACTAATGCTAGCTTTGTGCCTACATATCACAATTGTGGTGTTGAAGGTCATATTATACCTAGGTATTTTAAATTGAAGTATGCTCAAACTGCTTCTTCAAGAAGCTAGAAATTTTTCTCAAAGAGAAAAGGTTTACAATGCTCCAAGAAAGAATTTCTCCAAGAAGATTAAAGTGCATAAATTTGTTGTTAGAGATAAATCTTTGTATAATATTGGTTTTTTTCTTGTGGCAAGTGTGGATATAAAACTTACTCTTATTACTTGTCTAGATCTAATGTTTTTAATGTCAATGTAAAATTAAAATGGATCCCTAAGTTTGTAAATGCAAATACTACAAGAAATTATACTTTTCCCAACAGAAATCGTCAGGAAAAGTCAAAAAAAGTGTCGGGAAAGGCTTTTTTGACATTTTGTTGACCGTCGGCAAGGTTGTTGGGAAAGCTTCGTCAAAAAAATTCTATCTCAACTCAAAAAAGTTCCGTCATTGGGAAAAATTGATCTCCCTATGACTGGAATTGGGAGAAAATTGTTCACGCCAAAATGGTGGTGTCGGCGGAAATCACATTTTCGACGCAAAAAAATTGATTTATTGACGTCGAAAGAAATACCCTATGTCGACGCCACTTCTTTGGCGTCGGCAAAGGGTGGAGGATATGTGGGAGAAAAAACTGTTCCCAACGCCATATTCGAAAAATTAGAGTTATGATAAGTTACCATTCCCGATGCCAATCTAGTTTAGCATCGAGAAAGGTTTCAAAATTTCACATATTTTTTTGCTTTTTTCTCGACACCTTAAAATTTGGTGTCGTGAATGGTCTTTTTGTATCAAAATTTTCTAATTTACTGAAAATCAAACCTATTAATTTTTTAAAAAACAACAATTGAAACCTACTTGAATCTTCCAAATTTAAGTAAATAAACAAAAATCAACAACTTTTACGTTTAATTAGTTTTCTTACATAACATACAATTTAGTTTCACAGAGTTAATTATAATTAAAAAAATATCCACAAAACATAAATCTACAATTACATAATATCCACAAAATATATCTTTATTCTTCTCTACTTCTTTGCTTGAACATAAATCTCTTGGTACCTACAAAATATAAATTTAAATAGTATCGGTGCTACTAAATAATTAACTTTACGCATTATAAATTTACCCCTATAACAATAACAACAATAATATAAAACTAAAACATAACTATGCATTTATGCATTTACAAAACTTAAACTTAATAATATTAATAGCTTCAAATAAAATCTAAACACTTACCTTCATCCACCCCCTCTCAAGACATATTTTAAATTCAAACTTAAACTTTGAAATTCAACTCGAACCACTTTCAAACTCAAACTTAAATTTTGAAACTATACTATAGACACTCCCAACCCCTCCCCCCTCCCAACACACACTTCAGTCTCAAACTTAAACTTAGAAACTATACTTTACAAATAAATCAAAACTAAATTTCAAAAGTATTACAATTCAATTCAAACTTAAACATAACTATAACCATGCATATACCAATTTCAAACTCAATATAAAACTTTAAATTCAACCTAAGAACATTAGCAATTTCAAATAATAATTAAGTTTGAGTTTAAAAATGATTCTAATAGCAATTACATGATAACATCCATCCAAAATAAGAGGAAATATTTGTCAATAATCAGTTCATAGACCCACAAACATAATTATATAAAGGAAGGATGGGAGAAGAGAGTTACTTTGTTATTTCTGAAGAAGTTCTATATTAAAAAGATGGATATAATAACATAATTAACTTCAATTGAAGACATAATAAAACAAATCTAGATATTTGTATTTAAATTTCTAGGCAGAGAAAAAAGGACAAAATAGTAAAAATAATAACAAAAAGAAGAATACTTATGAAAAGATGACCATTTAATTACACCATATAGCATAATGTATACTGCCTTATATCATATATTAAACATTGTTTTAAAAATCATGGTGTGGCCCAGAGGGAGAGGGTTGAGCATTGCCAATGGTGGTAGTGATGAGAATGAGAAAAATGGCGATAGTAATGATTAAAGTGTAAAATGAATATGGTTGACGTAAAATGCTTATCAAATCGTAACTAAACATAAGGTTCAATTATCAAAGTTGCATATTTAACATTACTAGACCAAGCAAATAAACATATGAACCTTATAAGCTAAAATGAAATCTAGAAATAGAATTTAAACTGCTTAGTTAACGGGAAAGATTTGAATATATTCAATCAAGTTCTAGATGAAAATACAAAAAGTTGTACCTCATTGACTAACTTTATCAAATATCCATGTTTTCCATTGGCATAATAGAAAACCATCAAAGCATAGGAAAGGGAAGAAAAGCATAGAAAACCTCGGTTCAAGTTTCCAACTACACGGTATCAAGAACCTCCACTTGGCTATAGAGATCACAACTGCATAAATTCAAGCTAGGATTTAGTATTTTATTTAAAACTTAAACTAATATAATTAATCTAAAACTTCAACTAAAAAGTAAGAATATTAAAACTTAAACTAATTTCAGTTTAGTATTTCACTTACTCACCACCTACAAACAAATGTCTAAAATTAGTAAACAAATAACTTCAAATTAGTAATTAAATCACTTCAAATTCACAATAATAACACTTAACCTCATCCTAATTTTTAAAACAAACAACTAAACTAAAGTCTTTAAAATAAAACTTAAAAAACAACACCAAAAGATGAAGATTCAAATCCTTAAAACGAAGACAAAAATAAATAAATAAATAAACATACCTTCACGGTTTGGAAAGGAAATGGAAAGGAAGGACGTTCGGTGGAGGTCAGGCGGCATGGTCGACGGCTGCAAGGTCAGACGGTGGGTGGCGTTGGGTCGACAGTTGGGGGGTGAGTCGCAGATGGGCGACAGCTAGGGGGTCAGCAGCCGGCTTTTGTTCGTAGATGAGTGGCAGCTAGGGGTTTGGGTTGGGGGAGATTGTATAAAGGGAGAAAGTAAAGACGGGGTGGGGTTCCGGGGTCGAGGGTGAGGTGACTAAAAAGGAAAAATGGGGAAGGGAAGAGAGGGGTGGGCGGGAGAGTGAAAGAAAACACTGCAAGAATTTTTGTCTCCGTCGGACGCAAAAAAAAGTCGACAAATCTTAAGAAAAGCATGGACAAAGCTTCTGCCGATATTTTTTTGCGTAGGCATCCATCGTGGGAGAGCTTCTGTCCATACATTTTGACGTTTCATCCACAGAAATGCCCACGTAAGTAAATGCATAGGCAGAAAAATCTTTCTACCCACACAACTAACGTCAACAAAAAAGACTTTCTATCCATGCAAAAAGTCAATTTGGCATGCATTATGCATCGGCAAAAACTCTTTTTGCCGACTTAACGTCTTGCATTGGCAAAAGTCAATTTTTGCCCATGTATTATCCTTCGGAGAAATGAAGCCTTTATGAACTAAAATTACATTTTTGTCCATGCATGATAGGTCAGCAAATAGTGTTTTCTGCCAACGCATAAGTAAACGTGGCCAAAAGTTTGATTTTTTCCCACACACAAATTATCGCCATAACTCTATAATTGCCATCATGTATTCAACCCTTAATCGTTAATAAAAAAAAATATCATCCAAACAAGAATTATTTAGTTTTTTATTTTGTTTTCTGAACTATTGGTTTTCATTTTGACTATCCAAAATGAAAAAAAATATATTAATTACACAAAAAATTCTTCGCCTGATCTTCACAAAAATTCTATTTCTGTGCGTCTTCAAAATGCATAGACCTGAAAATGTATATTAAAGTACAACATGCTCAATCTTACTTGTTTGAAATGAATCATGTATCAAAATTAATAAATCAAATTCATTTGCATGCCTTTCAAGTTTCATATGCTATATTCTCATTTGAAACATATAAAAAATATCCAAAACGTGCATATTAAAGTGTATGTCCTCCAAAAAATAAACAAAGTTTTCAAAAACTTTTAAAAAAGTGTCAAGTGTACTTTAAAGCCTAAAATGAACCTAATTGCATGATTTTCAAGCCCCATATACTCTAAACCAACACGAAACCTATAAGATTGTCCTAAATGTGCATGCTAAAGTGCAAGTTCTTCGAAAAAAATAAGGTTCAAACATGTCGGTCTCTCTACCCACCACCTAAAATAACCAAAATAGTTCATAAAAGCCACTTTGATTATCAAAAAAAATTATAAAATTTCCAAAAAGTGTGTAAGTTATCCTTTAATTCTCAAAAGAACCAAAAAAATGAGTGTACGCTGTTTTGGCTCTAAAAACTAACCAAAATAGTTTCCATAAAGTACCTAAAAAGTGTTTAAGTGAGACAACCAAAATAGTTCTTAAGAGTCAATTTGATTATCAAAACCAACCACAAAAAGTATCTAAAAAGTTTCTAAGTGAGACTTTAACTCTAAAAAAAAAAAAAAATTAAATGCCTAAGTGCCACACTCACCTTCAAAACTAACCTAAAGTGTTTTCCAAAAAGTGTCAAAATGACATTTTGATTCTCAAAACAACCTAAAAATATTTAAGTATCACTTTCACTCTCCAACCCAACCTAAGAAGTACCTTAAAAGTGTCTATGTGGAACTTTCATTCTCAAATTAACAAAAAAAAAAAAAAAACAAAAAAAAACAAAAAAAAAAATCTTAAAAAGTGTCCAAGAGATAATTTCATAAGAGTCACTTTGATTATTAAAACCAATTATAAAGTACCTAAAAAGTGTTAAAGTGAAATTTTCACTCTCAAACCAACAAAAAAAAAAATTCTAAAAAGTGTCCAAAACGTGCATATTAAGTCTCTAAAAATGCCTAAACAAATAAGGTTCAAACTATGTTCATCTCTCTACCCACCCAACAAAGTTCCAAAAAAATCTTTAGAAAATTGCCAAAGTTTACTTTAAAAACTACGATGGGCATAATTTTCCATGACTTTAAAAACCACATTTTCTTTTCATGAAAATGACTTTCGTGGAACACCTCCACCTCATCAACGTTGTTGCCTTTTTTATGTGAAAAGAATACAATTAAAGTTAGTAAAACAACAAATCTAAAAGTAATTAAAAAGTTCTAAGTGACATTTAACTCTCAAAACATCTTAAAATGCACAAGTGCCACTTTCAATCTGGATTAGGATGTGCTATAATGAATAAAAGAAAAATTTAAAATACGTAGGTAACTATAAATGATCATAAAATCAAAGGTTAAGTGTGTCTCAACTAAACAACTTTATAAATGATAGCTAGAAACATAGAATTTTGGACCTGTAAAACTCCTTTAAATATTCATATGTTAAGAGAAAGGGTATTGCTAAATATCACACTTTTAAATTTATCTAGTTTTCAATTCACACTCCTATATTTGAAAATAGGTTCAAACAACCCTCTAACTAGCAAAATCTAAAAAATATCAACTCATTTAAAATTTTAGCTCTACTAGGCTTAATACTCAGATTTATTTTTGTCACTTGGTGTGGGTACCGATTTCATTAAAGCTAATTAACTTAAGGTATGATCCATACATTCGTAAATTACATGAAAAAAAATGGTGGGAATAATTTGTAAAATGGTCGGCGAGTGAGCGACCAGGCGTGCGACGACATCGACGAGCGAGGTCTGTTGTAGGTGGGTGTGGTGCTGGTGCATAGATGATTATGAGAGTGAGAGGATGAGAGAACTAAAAATAGGAGGAAAGTTAAGATGAAAATAAAAAAGATGAGGAAAAATAAAATGTGGGGAAAAAAATGGGTTAGGGTTTTAAGAAAGTATAGGGAAGACTAAAATGTGGGAGTTAAAGGACTTCTACCCACACACATTGTGTCGGCAGATCTAAAAGTTCGTGCCCACACATCTTAAGTAGGAAGAAACTAGAGATGTTCAGTTTTCCACGGGATGGGATCCTTGATTAGGCGGGGAATGGAGGAGGAAGTAAGGAAAAAATTCCCCATGAGCAAAATATCTTTATTATTATTAAAATTGAATATTTAATTTAAATTATATATGTTATTATTATTATTATATAAATATTATATTTAAATTTTAAATTTGATTATTCATTGTGAAAGATAATGAATATCTTTAAATTGAATATTTAATTTAAATTATATATGTGAATAATTTGATTTATATTTATTTCTTTCTACTAAAAAAATTAATTAGTTTTTTTAGACCAAAATTTGAGTAATTTATCTTTAAATTTAAATTATCATGTAAAACTAACCATAATAACCAATTTAGTGATAAAGTTAATTATTTATTTACAATTTGAAAATTCCCCGTGGGGAACCCGATCCACGTGGGTAATTTCACGGGATGGAGAATGAAATGGAGAGCGAGGATGGGGATGAGGAATGGCTCCCTAGTCCCGTCCTGCCCTGTGGATATCTCTAGAAGAAACTAAAACAAACGTCAGTTAAAACCCAATCTAATGATTTTCACTCATACCACGCAACTTTTTACCCATGCATATATTTTTGTCAGCAAAAATGATGTTCTGTCCACGCATTGAAAATACATCGATAGAAATTAGCTCTGCCGACATTTTTCGTTGCGTTGGCATAAAAAATTATTGGCAAAGACAAAAATTCTTGTAGTAGGGAGGGAAAGAAATGGGGTGGGTGGAAAGGGGAGAATTAGGATTTTAAAAGCCCCTCTCTTGATGCCATTTAAGGCGTCGGAAAATTTAAGTCCCTCTCCCGATGCAATTTTTGAAAAACCTTCGGGAGAGCTATGACCAATTTTGGTGAGGGTATATATGTTGTTTCGATGCTTGAAAAGATGGTGTCAACAAATGTGACCTATCTCGATGCCATATATATAGTGTCGGGATAGCTCCCAGAAAAAAATTCCACACAATTTTTTCCCAACCCCTACACAAATTGCGTCGAGAATGCCACTCTATCCCAACGTTTTTTATAACACCGTTGGGATAGCTATTTTTCTCCTGATGGTAAAAAAAAGAAACCATCAAGATAAATATTTTTGTAATGTAACACTCTTTGACCCAAACAAGTATGAGCACCAAATAATCAAACTTAAACCTTTTTGTTTGTAGGTTTGTTTGAAAGCCTCCAAGAAAATAAATGGTACTTGGATAAGTGGTTGTTTAAGGCATATGATGCGAGACCAACCTAAGTTTATCTCTTTCTCTAAAAAGGATGGTGGCATGGAGCAACCTTTGGTGACAACAAAAAAAAAAAAAGTAAAATAATTGGTAAGAGTAATATATGAAATGAGTATTATGATTGAAAATGTGCTTTTAATTGATGGTTTAAAGCATGATTTACTTAGTATTAGCAATTGTGTAATCAAGGATTTAGAATTGTATTTGATAAAAAGAATTGCATGATTAAAAATGTTAGTGATGGAAAAGTCTTGTTTCTTGGAAATAGGGATGAAAATGTATACATTATTGATTTGAATGATTGCCCTATTAGTGATAAATGTCTTTCGGCTTTGAATGAAGATTCTTGATTATGACATAGAAGACTAGGACATGTTAGCATGCACTTAATTTTAAATATTTCAAGAACTCTTTAGTTAGAGATCTTCTCAAATTTAAATTTGAAAAGAATAAAGTTTGTGATGCTTATCAAATGGGTAAGCAAACTAAGTCATCTTTCAAATCTAAAAATGTGATCTCTACTACTAGACCCCCTATAACTATTACACATTGACCTATTTAACTCTTCTAGAATTGTTAGCTTTGGAAGAAAGTATCATGCATTTGTCATAGTTGATGATTTTTTAATGTTTACTTGGATTTTGATGATAAAACATAAAGATTTGAAAATTTTTATTAGTTTTGCAAAAAGAGTTTAAAATGAAAAATAATTTTTTATTTCTAAAATTAGGAATGCTCAAGGAAGAGAAATTGAAACCGGTGTTTTTAAAGCTTTTGTAAGAAAGTGGTTTTTCTCAATACTTTTTCTCTTTAAGAATTCCTCAAAAAAATGATATGGTCGAAAGGAAAAATCATACTTTGCAAGAATTTGCTAGATCAATGTTGTTTGAGTATACTTTACCTAAATACTTTTAACATGGCTTGTATATTTTAAATAGAGTTTTAATTAGACCATCTTTAGATTAAACTCCTAATGAGCTTTGGCATGGCAAAACTCTAAATATGGGTATTTCAAAGTTTTTGTTGCAAATATTTTATTTTGAATAACAAAGAAAAGTTTGAAAATTTTGTAAGACAAATGTTGGTCTTTTTCTAGGATATTCCTCTACTAGTAAAGCTTAATTATAGAGTTTTTAATAACAGAAATTTAGTTATTGAAGAATTTATGCATGTTGTGTTTGATGAATCTTGTAATATTGTTTCTAATGAGTCTATCTATAGTGATGATTTAGAAGGAAAAAAAATTGTAGATTTACTAGTTAATGACAAAGACAAAGAAATTATTTCAAGTATACAAGAAGTAAGCATGAATGAAAAGAATGAAGATATTCTTCATCTATGCCCAAAGAGTATATGCTCCATCCCATCTCAAGGATTTGATTCTTGGAGATCCCAAACAAGGTGTGAAAGCTCGTTCTTTTCTTAATTTATTTAGTAATATTACTTTCTATTCTTAAATTGAACCTAAAATTTATAAAGATGTTGAATATGATGAGTTTTGGGTCTTAGCTATGCAAGAAGAATCAAATTAATTTGAAAGGAACATTTTTCTAAAATTGTGGAAGTTGATTACTTCAGTGTCGTTGATTGAAATGGAGTGTGATCGAGTAGTTAGTATTTGATTTGATGAAGCTTTTGTTGGCTTTTTGGCCCTTAATCTTAAATTAATTAATGTTTTGATGATAACAAATTTGGATTAGTTTACTAAAAATTTTAGTATTTTGAAGAGTTCATTATGTAGAGCTCGGAATAATGATTCCAACACAATTTGAATCACTCAAATCGAAACTCGAACAGAAAAGATATAGCCAAAGCAAGCTTAATGAAAAAATATTCGGGGTGATGATGTGGTGGCCAATTCATCAAATTGGACTTAATCAGAGAGTGACAGGTGGAGCAATGGAGAAGTGTCACATGTGGGTGTTTGTTGAGTTTTAAAAAAATATTATTATGTTTTTTTATATTTGTATGTAACTGACTAGTTGAGTTTAAAAGTTAATAATAATAATAAATTGAGCATATGCTTCAATTTCTATTGGCTATATATTTTCTTTTAAAAAAAATTATTATTATTATTATTATTACTACTATTACTTTTAAATCTTCACCATTCAATTTTTTTTACCAACATCCAATGGTCCAAATTAAATTTGGCTTTCACTCATTTCCTTCTCTTTTTAAACTCTTCATCTTCTTCATATTTCCACAACAATTTTTATAATGTTCAATCCTCTCCAAAAATATTAAGTCTCCATTGTTGCTCTCTCGAAGTTTCAATTTTCTTCTTTTCATCTTCTTCTTGAAAGATATTTTAAGCTGTGAGGATTGATTTTTTTTAGTGCTATAACTTGTACATCCACTCTATTGAGAGAGATGTAAGTGTGTTCTTTGATATTTTCAAACCTATTGTAAGGGGTTGTTTTTAATCCATAAAGAGTGGTTGTAATGATTTGACCATTATCATGGAAACAATTAAGTTTGCTCTTGAGCTTGCAAAAAGAGCAGTATAAGACTCTAATTTATGAAAAGAGTTGATGAAAGTTTTATTCAAATACTCAAGAAGGAATCTTGGAGAGTAGAGTAGGGATTCCAAACCACTATAAAATTGGGAAATTGCAATGCATGTCAATTTAAATAGGCTATTTTGTAGGTGTGTCACCCATAATTGATATTTTGTAAATATGACAAAAACTTAAATATGGGATTTTTAATTTTTTTTTTAATTCCATGTTTTTCTTAAACAATCAATTAATATAAAGTGAGAAAAAGAAAGGTAGAGAGAAAGGAAAGTGGCGACCAGACGTGCGATGGTCGATGGAGGTAACTTGTAGGGAATAGAGCGGCGGTTGTGACAGATGGTGTGAAGCAATGCTAGTTAGTAAAAGAGAGGTGTTGGGGAAAAGAAAGATATGGAGAGAGAAGCGACAATCGGCGATTGAACGTGAGGCAGTCAATGGAGGTAAGTGGTGGTAGATGGTGTGGAGGAGTGCTAGAGTTCAGTTTTTTTTTAAAAAAAAAAAAATCTAAGTGTGTCATTATAAAGTATATCAACTCAATCAAGTGTATTATTATCAAGTGTATCAGTAAAGTGTCTCATCATTATAAAAGAGTGCATCATTATCAAGTTTACCAACAGTATATCAGTCAAGTATAATAAGTTTATCATCAGTATAAACGAGTGAATGCTTGACAAATCTACAAGTAGTTTATCAGTCAGGTATATTATTTTCAAGTATATCAAGTATATCAGTCGAGTGTATCAAGTTTATCAGCAGTATAAATGAGTGATCGAGTATATTAGTCAAGTGTATCAAGTATATCAAGTATATCATTCAACTGCATCATTATCAAGTATATCAGTCAAGTATATCAAATGTATATCAGTAGTGTATCGAGTGTATAAATGTGTATCAGTAATGAGGGCATTTGCGAGAATTTTTGGGATGGGATGCATTTTTGCCATGTTCGCAAATAACAAACATGTGGTCTATGGACCTAATTAATTTATTTTGTTTTGCCTTTTTGTGAGTGCCTCTACAAAATTTCCGGTATCAATTTATCTATCTCTTTCCTATATAATTTTGTAATTAGTTTGTTATTATATTTTATTGCTTGAAATTAATTACAAATTTTATTTTTAAATTTAATTGCTCATATATGTTTATTTCAATTGATAGTTTTTAAATTTCTATATCCATTACCAATCTTTTCATTATACTTAAACAGAGTATTTCAAAGTGTGATAGTTAATTTATTGTTTAATTCAAAATGAAATCATTTGCATAAAATCCTTGTTTAAATTATAAAAAGAGTATTAATTAATTTAATTGGGCCTACAAAAAATTTTACCATATTCACGTTTCTAAGATTACCCGATCCTACAACTTTTCTCCCTCACAATAGGGATATTACTTTGACACCAAAAAATTCAAACGATGCCTAGGTTTATTTGTTTTTTGTTGTTTTTTTTTTTTTTATTCCTTATTCGTCTTATTGAGATTTTAGGGAATGTTTGGATTACATGTTGAAATGTTTAATTTAAAAAATAAATCATTTTAGAAGAAATTAAAGTGTTTGACAACCACGCAAAGTAATTTTTTAAATATATTTTATTCAATTTTTATCAAAAGTATTTAAATAAAAATGAATGATTAAAAAATACATTCTTCTTAAATCAATCCAAACAAGTCCATCAATGGAGAATTTTGGACACTGATCTATGCCATTAATGAAGACGACTTCACAACAGTACGGCTATTACTTTCACACCCAAAACTCCATGATTTCTTTGCAATTTTGTTTTGAATTTATTATGCTTGTATTCTTGATCTTATTTTAAAACTGTAGTTACCCTAAATTAAGTCTCTACCCAATGACCCCTCTGCCCTGCAGCTCTTGGAGTTGCCATGATGATGGTGGAGGTTTCTTTGATTTTTTTTTTTCCCCCCCTTCTTTTTGGACTTTGTTTTGGTTGTTTTTGTATACGATCCCTTTCTCCTCCTTAAAATGTTGCATTATTTTTACTCATTATACAATTCTTTTTATATATGTCTATTTTCATTTTATTTTATTTTATTATTATTTTGGTTAATTTATTCCCTAACTACTCTTACAAATAAATTTTTAACACTTTGGAATATTATTTTTATAATAAAAATTAAAATTGAGTTATTAATCTTAATTTAATATTCGAAAATAATTAAATACATTTTTTACATATTAATATATTGCTTATTTTTAGAACAAACATTTAAATAAATAACCCAACTAATCGAACCAATCTAACCCAAGTATTTTATAGTTGGGTTGGGTTCATTAATTAATAAGGATTATTTGGATTGAAGAAATTAACAACCGAATGATTGGGTTGGGTCTAAAAAGTGCTTCAACCCAACCTAACCCAACTCACGAACACCCCTACTCAGAAGTATAGAAAAACAAAACTTCTTTTGATTTTTTGAAGGCTTTGAAGTCGATCAAAACTCTCTCAGAAGATTTAGAAGATTAAAACTTCCTTCAATGTTAGAGAGAAAATATCAAAGGATCATATATTAAAAGACTATACTCATTATACTATACTGAAATCAATACAAATCAATCTTCATCCAACAAATCGTCACTAAAGGACATATATTATATCATTGTCTATAAAAGGCCCGTACGTTAGACATCAAAGGTCTAAATGATTGTAGTTCATATCGATAATATTACCTTCTTAAACATGCAATATGAAAGGAAATGTATTTTATTGATAAAAAAACAAGCATTAAAAATATTGATGTCGATATCGAAATTTCAATTTTAACAAAGATATCAATAAATATATGGATAAAATATCGATATTGACGGATATTTATGTAAGTCATGAAATATATAACATTTATTAGATTAATAATTTAGTGGTTTTTTACTCCCAGATTAAGTTATGGATATTGTTATATTAGTATTCTTATTCATATTGGACTAAATAGATGCTTTTTTTTATGTTTTACGAGCTATTATAAAAGATGTTAGAGATATTCATGAATATATAATATCAATATCGTCGAACACTTCGATCTACGAATATATGGACATATCAATGAATTTATCATTAGAATAAAAAGTAGAATTTTAGGTTTAAAATTCTAGAACAAGAATTATAAAATGAGGAGGCTCATGGGCATTCAAACATAAAAGCATTG
Organism: Benincasa hispida; assembly: GCF_027475165.1. Classification (NCBI taxonomy): domain Eukaryota; kingdom Viridiplantae; phylum Streptophyta; class Magnoliopsida; order Cucurbitales; family Cucurbitaceae; genus Benincasa; species Benincasa hispida. Next base: position 21,483,907 of record NC_143487.1, read on the forward strand.
CAGTTTTGTTCAACACTAAATCTACATACACATAGAAATAACTTTTGGCTTTAGTATCTAATTTTTGTTAGAAATTTATAATTAAATATAAATAAAATGCATAAACTAAATTATATCTAAAATTATCACTTCTACAAGTTAGAGTGAAAAGGATTAACAATCATAAAATAACAATATAATTAAGAAAAGGGAAAAAGAGAATGGTATCGAAAATATACTATTTCGTCCCAACTCGAGACTACGTCCAATATTCTACAAATGTAGGTTCTACTATAGTAAAGATTGCAAAGTTCCAAAAACTCACACTACAAATCTCTCCCAAATAGTCTAACACCAATTATTTGATTCCCTAGACTACAACTTAATACGTCGGAGTTAACAATAAACAAAAGAAAAATGCCTACTTTTCAAAAAAGGCTCACTGCCGCACCGGACTGCACAAAACTTTGCTTCTGTCACCATTCACATACGGCCGATTTTTCTTTTTAATTGGCGTGCCTCCCATTGACTTTGAGTTAAAAACACATATATATGTAAGAGTGTTCAAAAAAATTCGATGACCTGAAAAAATTGATCAGCCCAATCCAATTTGTGCAGTTTGGGTTAGATTATCAACTTATTTAGGTTGGGTTGGGTTCAAATAAATGAAAATTTTATGGATTGGGTTGGTTCATTAGTTCACCTAATATAACCCAAACCAACCCGTGCCAATCCGAATTTATTATTAACTTTAAAATATATTTTTTTATTACTTATAATACAATTAGTTATGCATATATTCATTTTAATTATTTAATTCTAATTTTTTTTTAATAATTTATTCTTTAACAACTCTTCAAAATAGTTTCTTTGCACTTTACTCTTAAATTTTTTGCACTTTAGAAAGAAAATTTTTATTATATAAATTGAAATTGAGTTGTTAATCTTAATTCAATATATGAAAATAATTAAATAAAATTTTTACATACCTTTTGCTTCTTTTTAGAATAAAATTTTAAATAAATTACCCGATTAACCCGAACTAACTCAACCCAAATATTTTATGATTGGGTGAATTGTGTTCATTTTTTAATAAGAGTTATTTGTGTTGAAAAAATTTACAACCCGAATAATTGGATTGGGTCTAAAAAGTCTTTCAACCTAATTCAACCCAATCCATGAACACTCCTATATATATGTGTGTGTTTGTTGCATAATATAAAACCTAAGCCCATGTAAAAACCTCCAACATTCTTTCTTTGATTTTGACTTCCATCAAAATAATCCATAAATATATATATGTAGTATATATGTATATGTGATATCTTGGCAAACTCCAAATCAATGTGATATTTTGGCAAACTCCAAAACTATACTCCCACTACAACTGTTATTTCTGATCTTCTTGGAAAACTCCAAGGTTCATGTAAAATCAACAAAGTAACAAAACAGGAAACCATCAGAAAATAAGTGTAGCTCATCTATTCTTGCCCCGAGGTATCAGCAAGCTACATGGAACTATCCCCTAAACATAAAAGATAGTCATGTACTCCCACTTCAGTAAGTGGTACCAATTGACATATTCTTCATTCCTGGACACCTATTCTTGAAGAAGACAAAATCTGCAAATAGTTTGACTCCTTTCTTCAAACATGTTGCCAAGCTGGAGACTTTATCTTTGACCTTAGCAACTGTTTTGGTCTTCCACTTTGATGCCCTTATTCACTTATACGACTTCATCAATTCATTCAATTGTCTAATAATTGGGGGTTCATGATAGCCATCAACTTTCTCTCTTGAACTTTCCAATTGCTTCTGAACTAATGGACCTTAATCTTACTGATCAACACTGGCTATTATTGTTGATGGCTCAATTGTACCTCTACACATGCCATCTGCAGCTTTAATTGGCATCCATCATCTCACTGATCCTTAACACTAAACTGGCATTTGCACAGTGTGGAATTTCTATGGCCAACTGCCACTACCTAGGATCCTAACTTGAGTTTACACTAGCGAGTGCGCAACTCACAACTATAACCACTATAAGAAATTCGGGCTTTAATGTCGATTTTAAACCAACATTAAAGATAGTGTTATTAAAGCTCTTTAATGTCGGTTGCCTTTAATGTCGGCTTCAATAACACAGCCTTCAATGTCGGTTGCAACCGACATTAAAGACCTTTAGTGAAATTTTCAACCGACATTAAAGGTCTTTAATGTCGGTTGCAACCGATATTAAAGATCTTCAATGAAATTTCCAACCGACATTAAAGTCTCTGTTTTTTTTTTTTTAATTATTAATCGACATTGAAGCCCAAATCTGTTCTTTTTTTTTTTTTTTTTAAATTCCGTTGCCGAATCCATTTTTTAGTCAAAAAGTATATCATGACACATGAACGTTGTGGCTATGACATATTATTCATGTATGGATTGTAAATCTATTACATTTAATCCACAAATTCTGCTATAAAATTATAATTTAAAAGGTTGTACAATAATTCAGGCCTTGAAAACACAAATTACAAGTAATACAAACATTATGATTTTACAAACATTATGAGATTACTGTTTCTCTCCACTTGGTAAGTATGGATCCTTTCATAATTCTTCTTGAACCAACCCCCTAGCTTCAGCAATGTCTGGTTATAGGCATCTTTGTCTGACCACTGTTGTTCAAAGGATCACAAACAAAAAAAGTTTAAGACAAAGGATTGAAAGTGAAAATGTGATAAGAATTCATATTCAACTAACCGTATTTATTGGGAATGTGTATAAATGGTACATTCAAGGCAAAATTCTTGTAGTGAATGTGTTGGATCTAAAGTTCCCCAAGAAAAATCATAAAGAGGTTGTGATACCAAATATTTACTCCTTTGTTACATCTGCAAAACAAGAAAACTCAATAGTTGAATAAATGAGAGAATCTTCTTTTTCAAGATCTTGAAGAAGAGAAGCTTGGTTACCTAGATATGAGATACGAAGACGATGGAAAATTTACAAGAACACATACATCAATAAGCAAATTTAGCTCACAATATACTTCAAACCTCAAAAGTTGTCACAAACCATAGTGCATGAATAACCCACAAACTACCATAGTGCGACCTACAAACTCGAGCACCTTGAATCAAATCTAAACTACAAATAAATAGTATCCATGAGTCATAAACGGGTGTTACATTCTAATCCAATATGGTCCAAAGAGAAATAAGCATACTATAATTTCTCAAACATGAATTTTCATATCATTAGAGTCACTTGAAAACACTTAGAAACTGTGCTTAAAACTACAAGCATTCAAAAATGTACTTATCAGGAATAATTTTCACTTGAATCCCTTGCAACAACAGTAGGTCATAAAAATCCCAAAATAATAAGAGATTCAACTCGTTTCATTGCAAGTCTTATTTTGCATCCTTTCAAAAACCAGTTAACCCAACTCATAGGCTATTAATCAAGACAACCCATCACTAAAGTTAAATTCATTAAATTTCTATAAAATACAAATTCAAAGTCATATATTAGAAACTACAAAAAAATGTGCAACTGGCTGCTACACCTCAATTCACAAAAATCAAAACAAAATTTACTTCTTTAAGTTGTATTAATGAGTAACATGAATAAATAAAGGAAAACTAATACAAGTAAATGTCACCTCTTTGTTCCGCTTGGAAGTCCAATTAGGAATGGCACATGGTAAGGCTGCAAAATTTCACCCCCCACTCTTGAGTGATAAAATTGCTTAAAGAATTCACAATCTTCCAACGGTTAACCTGGCTACAGTCGGGCGATTCTTATAGAGCCTAAGCGAGAGATAATATAAGCAATTCATCTTTCTACCATATTTCAATGCTTCCTGGAATGTAGTTCTCACTGGAGGAACGAACATGCCCCAATGCAAATTTGTAGGTGAAGAAACCTAAGTTATGAACTCCCTACGCGCTGTCTTTTTGCCGAAAGATGATCACTACCATTAATATTCTTCTCACTGTGTTTGTGATCGAAACTCCAGCCAACGAAATCAGACTCCGAGAACAAGGTGGTGGGGGGTGCTTGGTAGAATGCCAGAGGGACTTGCTTCAGTTTCTTTTTCAACTGCAACCAAGAACACCATTCAGAACAAAAAGAACATTTGAATTTTATTTTATCTAATTTTTATTCTTTGTTAGGGAAGTGATGCAACATATGGATTTTAGAGATGATATCAAAGGTCGTAAATAGCTAGGAGATTCATCCCGAACAAAAGAGAAAACATCCACTCTTTCTATGGAATAATAGTCGATAATCTTAACCATTACAGTTTCAAAAAGGACAAAATATAACCTTACAAGAATATATAAAATAGCTAACTAATTATAGCAAAATTACCGAACCAGTGAAACTTACCTCCTGCCCGAGTATTGTAGAGTATGAACCGGCAACAAAATCTTTAACATCGATTTCATTTGTTTTTTATCTCACAGTCAGATCATTCTCAAGGGACAAAACTAACCTACAAGAACATAAGGACTAGTTTTCAGTATGAAATCCAAAGCAACAAAAGTTTCTGGATCAATATTAAACTGCATACCTTGAAACAGAAGGACAATAATGGTGTCGAAGACTATCAATTTCCCAAAGTGAACTTCCTGTACCAATAATTCTTGTTAACAAGGATTAATCACCAAATTTAAACCACCACACAATAAAAATAAAGTGGCCACCAGTAGGATTAACTTAAAAAGGCATGATTCAAATTGAGCACACATGGATGATTGTGGAACAAACAACCACGACACGTAGCTAACTGTATTTTCAGCCATGAAATTTGACAAGACTTATGAATTAAAACATCTTGTGTAAAACATTGGAAAGTAAGTCAAGAAAGCAATTTTGACAAGTGATGGTGATATTAACAGTTCACCATAGGAATACTAATTAATCCACATGTCCTTGTCCCCTTCCCTCCAACAGAGAGAAAATCCAATTGGAAGGCACGGAATAAATTATCAAACGCATGATGATAAGAATATAATCCAAGAAATTAAAGGGAAAAAACCACCAATTTACAAAGTCAAAAGGAAAAAAGAAAAAAAAAAAAGAAAAAGACAACACTTACTCAAGGCGCTAGATTTAATAGGATCAGTTTCCTCATAGTTAAAATGGTCGATGCCTGGCTTCATGTTGGGTGTATCAGCATCAACCTCTGAAGCATCTGCGCCTTTAGCAACCTCTTCACTTTTTGAATCATCATTCTTACTCTCACTAACATTCTCCTGCTCACATCATACATACATTACATCCCAAAGAAAACAAGAGAAGTTGATGGACAGGTTATAGAATCTATCTATAACAATTAGATTAAAAACAGTACTACCTTCAATCATAACCAATATCCTACGGTGAAGGACAGTTTTCAAATAGAAATTCAAATCTTCAGATCTTATCATAGAAACTGCCAGTTATAAATTTATAAAGATATTAAGAGAAAATGAATCGACAGAGCATCAGGCAAACATCCACTCACTCAAACTACAGGGGGAAAAAATCTACTCCACCCGCCGCTGCCCATGATCAAAGTTTTGCCGAAGAAATTGAACAAAATCGGAAGGGGAAAGGAGTGTAAAATTTAATACCGTCTCGTCGAAAACCAGACAAAGGAAAATTAATCGTTAGAGATGAAAATGGATGGAAGAAGAACAAGTTTCAACTTCCATATGAAAAGAGGCTGATGGCTAGGTGAACACACCTGATCTGGCGGCGAAACGAACGACGACATAACAAACGATGAATGGCGGCGGAACGAATGACGAACGACGATGGAACGAACGCCAAACGACGACGGCGACAAATCTGGTGAATGAGGCGGCAGATCTGGAGACACGCGAACGAAACGTACAACAGATTCGGCGAACGACAGATCTGAAGACACACGAACTATGATGAAATGAGCAGCAGATCCAGCAGAACGACCAGCAAATTCACTTTGGGAGAGAGGAGTGAGAAACGAAATGAGTAATAGATATGGGTTTAGAAGAGAGGAGTGAGAAAGAATAGGGTTTGAAGAAGGAAGTGTGAGAATGAGAGGAAAAAGAAAATAGAGGGAGAATGAAGAGGGAAATGAAAAAAAGGGGTGGGGGGGGGGGGGGGGGAATAGAAAGTTGGAGGAAAAAGTGAAGTGGATCTTTAGTGTCGATTTAAAACCGACATTAAAGCTACCCCTACAATGTCGGTTTTAAACGGACATTAAAGATCCACTTTTTTTAAAAAAAAAACAAAACCGACATTATACATCCAATTTCAGACACTAAAGCCCAAAATTCTTATAGTGAACCCTCATCATCTAACTTGATAGTAGAGATGAAATTTATCTTCATCCTAGGTACAAACCTGACATCTCGTAGTACTAACTTTTTCCCAAACTCTATCTTCAAATTAGTGTTCCCAATCCCAACGATCTTAAAAACTTTATCATTCCCCATCCTCGCTAGATCTTGATGTCCTGATGTGAAATATGTGAATAAACTCTAATCTGAAGCTATATGTACAAAAGTTGTACTATCAATTGTCCATTCAGATGAGTGGCTACTGTTTTGTGTGTTACACTCAACATAGGCAGAAACATCACTCATTAATTCTTCATCAGTTTCAACCAGATTTATCATTACTTCTTCAGTTTCAACCTGATTTACCTCTTATTTTCTTTTCTGATCCTCTTCTAGTTTCCTACACTGATTTTTGAAGTGACCTTTCTTGCGACAGTAATAACACTCTACCTTCTTAGTCCTATTCTTCCACTTTTTATTACTGCTACTCCAACCTGTCATTTTCAGAGTTTATCTCATCTTTACCTTTAGTCACTGCTAAAACTGAACCTATAGTGGATTCTTTACTACTGTCCTTCCTACGAATTTCTTCAGATATAGCTAAATCACAAATCCCTGAAAACTTTAAAGAGTTATCCCTAATTGAATTAGACACTACAATTTTCATCGTCTCCCAACTATCAGGTAAATACATTAATAACTTAATAGCATACACCTCATTAGTAAATTATGTCTTAATAGATTTTGATTAATTAAAGTGATAACCTCATTAATATAGTAATTAACAAAAGCATCCCAGCCATTTTCATGTTGAAATACTTCTTAAGAAGATAAACCCTTACTATTGGCATACGGTTTCCCATACCTATTTGTAAGCGCCTCCATCAACTTCACTACATTAGTCTCATCGGCTACAAGACTAGCAACATTCATTGACAAACACATCTTGATGATTGTAACAACTTATTCATTCAGGTTCTCCCAATCTTCATCTGACATCCTTTTCGATCTCTCTTTTAATGTCTTAAGCAATTTCTTGTAAGTTAAGAATCCTTAACTGCATCTTTTAATACCCAAAAATTTTTCCATCAAATTTCATTATTCCCTTGAACCCTCTTGGCTATGATAATCCTATGACTCCCCGACTAAGAAAGCTCTGATACCACTTGTTAAGGACAAAAGACCTCCCACATTAGTTACTACTAGGTTGTAGAAGTGAATCCTTAGTTTAATACCAAATCATCATCTTAATTTTGGAGTGATATCAATTAAAGCTCTAAACTATTTGATCAATTTATATCCTAAATTTTCGTAAGTATATCTATTTATACTCACTATTACCTTCCGTTTGGACAAACATTATGAGATACTTATAATTTTATCAATTATATCCCCAAACTTTTATAAGCAAATCAATTTAAACTTTCAATTAGTATTTCCCTTGAAATCGTCCATACATATATCATTTCTAATTATCTAGTTTGTTAATTTGTCATTTGAAGAAATCTACACACATATAAGACTTGACGGATGGACAATTTTAAAGGGATAATCTTAATAAGTGGTTTAAATTGATACATTGTTTAATTGTCAAAATGAACATAGTTCAACCGACATAGTGTTCATAATATCAACTTTGAAGTCATAATTTTAATTTTCTCACTCCATATATTGTAAAAAAATTGATACAATTATAAATCTCACGCATTGTTATCAAAATTTGTACTTACTAAAGTTAAGATTTTAATGTGATGAAATTAAAATTTTGAAATTATTATATTTTATTGAGTCTTTTAAAAGGTCACCGTGGTGCCGCCTTGAGTCAGTTTCTTCATTTGATAACAAACTAAGATTCTGGGAGTTTTCCATTGGCGCGCTAACCAGAACACAACAACGGAGCTGCCATGGATGATCACCCGAAACAGAATACAGAACGGCTCCGGAAGAAGAAGAAGAATAAGATATCACTTGAAGACTACCTCGATTTCTTCTCCTCTAAGAAGCAAAATTTCCTTGCCGTCAATTTTCTGAGTCAGGTCCTGATCTACATTGTTCTTTATTTTTCCTTCCTCAGCAATTTCTCTCTGATGATCTGTTTGGATTTCCTTTCGAATTCGAATTTCTTGCCCGTTGACTTTTCATTCGGTTGATTCTGTTTAACTCTATGCGCAGATCATTCGCATGCACGGCTACATGAACATCAAAGGTACGAAGGTGAGTTTCCGAACCGATACCTAAGTTTAATTTTATTAGCTGAAATTTGAGAATTAATCATTATCACCTTCTGTGTTTTCAATCTCTTACGCAATGTTCATCAATTGGTTTTAGTTTGAATTCATAGCTTTGAAGAATTAGAGAGCACTTACTCTGGTTGTTTGAAATTCTTTATCGATTTTGTTCTCTGTGTTGCTTCTTAATATGGATTAATAGAACTACTAAACTTCGAGGCATCCGTTTTTTCTTCCGATGAACTACTTTAGCATATATGACTGAGAAGAATCTGGAAAAGGAAATTAGAAAACGGTGCTACTCAGAACCAGAAGTAATTTGGTGTTGCGTCTTAATATTGATTAATAGAACTACTAAACTTCGAGGCATCCGTTTTTTCTTCCGATGAACTACTTTAGCATATATGACTGAGAAGAATCTGGGAAAGGAAATTAGAAAAAGGTGCTTCTCAGAACCAGAAGTAATTTGATGTTTTCTTACTTCTCGTCTTATTGAAAGCGATTAATCACATGCACATCCATCCTCTCTCTCTTGCTTAGAATGTATTGACGGATGCCGTAAACACTATTGATCTGATCAATCTCTCTCGTTCCACACTCAAAGAGAGCATCTCATCCTCTGCGACCATTCCGCTTGAGGCCGTAATTTCGGACCTTGAAAACCTCGAATGGCAAGAATGCTGTGTAACATCAGTTCTGAATTTCAATTCCTGGAAACAAAATAACTCCGATCCGAGTCCAGACCACCAGAAGCCGACTTGTGCTTCAAAGAAGCCAGAAAAGAAATTACGACTACCGATAGAATGTCCTGGTGAAGAAATCGAAGCAATTGATGGAGTTTCCTCGTCTTCTGCCTCGAAGAAGCCGGGAAGTATATTAGAACCTCAGAGTAAAAGAAAGAAAACAGCTGCTTAAAGTGGTGAGAAAATTGGTTCACTTCACTTCACTTGATTTGATCACTTCTCTTTGTTTTCTGTTTTACTGTACTAATCGAGTTAAATCAGCAACTGTTTCTCAGTTTGATTTTCTTTTTTCTGGGCAACAGTGGTTGTTTCTGTTATTGTTCTACATTCAAATCATTTTGGAGTTTGGACTAATGTATCCTTGACTCTTCTGTTAAATCCGTCGAGGCATAGCAGCAACAGGTGACTTCTGATCTCTGAATTGTCTTTATATTTCTCGTTTGCTTTTGAAGATGACAATTAATTAATTCCACTGCCTTCTGATCAAGAAATATCCGAGTTGTGTTGCTTCCTCTGCCATGTTATGCCTATTTCTTCCATTACATTCACACAGTGGAAGAAGAAAATGGCGATAAATTTTTTTATAGATGAATCAGTGATAGATTTCAAGATTGCTAGACAAACAAAATTATTTTATTCAGATTAAAGTAAAACACAACAAGAAGAGATACAAAATAATTCATAATCTATTAGCCTTTAGAATTTTTTGATACCATGCTAAGGTTTCGATCCAATTTCTTCATCCTACACTGATGCTTCCAACACTGACACTGACTTTTCTTCTTCCAACCCACCATCTCCCCACCATCCTTTTCAATCTCCGCTTCGTTTCTACTTATTGCCGAAGCCGATCTCACAAGCTCCGCCGCTGCGGCCACTGTCGCTTCATGGCCGTCACTCTCTGCCACATCAACGGTATTCTTCTTTTCCCTACTCTTCCACAACTGTCTCATTCTCTCCCTAACCTCACAAACCAATTCCTCATGCGGCCCCTCACAAAACCCACACCGGAGAAAGCCCTTTTTGCCGGATGTACGGACACTTCTTACTTGTTCGAACCCAAATGCAAGACTCAATGCCTCGTTCAATGAACTGGGTTTCTGTGGAATCATCCATTCCTTGAACTCTTCCCTCAATCCGTCAACGAAAATTGCCTTCAACAAGCCATCGGAAAGTGTATTGCCCGCCGGCCATTTCCTCAGAATCAACTGCAACCTCAGAAAATACGAACGTACATTCTCCTCTTGCCGTTGATTTATCGTCATAAGCTCCGATCGCAACTGATCAGTCAATTCAATTTTATTAAAAGCATCCAAGAAACAAGACTTCAATTCTTCCCAAGAAATCGGAAGGTAGGGCTCGATGTTCAAGTCGTACCAAAGCGCCGCCTCACCCTCTAACGTCACCGGGAAGATTCTCAGCATCATGTCTACGGAGGCCGCGTTGTTCGCACGGCAGACTTTGGCGAATCGGCTTAAATGTATCATCGGACACTCATCGGCGCCGCCGTGAAAAATCGGCAACGGTGCAACGTTGATGTATGGAAATACAGTTTGGGCGGCGTTTGGCGTCTGTAAATACGTTGGACTGTTGTTGGAGGCGGATTCTGCGGCGGTTCTTAAATCAGAGGGCTTGATTTCTAGAGATTTTGATTTGGGGTTGGGTTGGGAGTTAACGGATTCAGAAGCGTCATAGTCGTCTTCGTTCGATGCATAGAGAGATTGAGATGGAGAAACATCGCAATCGGTGCCGGTGGTATAATCGACGTTACGTCGCCGGAATGGCAATAGCGGCGGTGAACGCCTGAGTTTTCGCGCCATCTGAAAGCAAGCAATTCAGTAAAGAAATGGGTCCGTACAGAATTTGAAGGAAAAGAAACGGTCTGTTCAAAAAGGCATGAATGTCGCTCGTGTCTGTTGGAATTAATGGGCTTTATGGTTTGTTGGGCCCAGTTGTGCAAGCATCGTTCCGGAAAGACGACATTCGGCATGCTGCTAAGTCTTGAAGATTTCTATTTAATGATATAAAACTCCCAATTGGTCTCTAAAAACAAAATTTGAAGACTACAAGAATTCAATTGTGCTTACATTTTCAGTCGGAAATAAGCTCATCAAACCTCAAATTTCATTAGAGGCAGTATACGTTAGACATTGCTCACACTTATACAAAATCAATAAAATCAAATTCATTTTCACTAATTAAATTTACTCCAAAATCTTATGGGTACAATATTTAGAAATATGGTGAGTGCTATAAATCTTTTATTTCAGTTGATGAACTACTAGTGATGAAATTTTCTCATCTCCAAAATTTTGAGTCAATTTTTGTTGTGTAACTTTGGTAGATCACATTTTGATTTTATTTAATGTTCACATTTTACTTAAAGTTGCGGTTCTATTCGCACGGTTAAAATATTACACTCTCATGTGGTTAGATATTTAAATATCAATCTTCTAATTTAGGTACTCTCTAAGAAACTTATTTTTTATTTAAAAAAAATATATTACATAATACATTTCTCTAAAAAAATGTTTTCAGTAACAACTTTTTTAGTTGCACCATATTCAACAGTTAGTATATTAATTTACAAATATGTTCTTTTTACTACCATTTTGGAAGCTTTTAAAACAATTGCCCTCAAATATTTCCTTAAAAATAATTTCAAATATGCTTTAAAAGAAACATAAAAAAATAAATTAAGGCTAAAACTTACAAGTGAAAAGGTATCCTAATGTAGTCGTTCTTTTTAAGATTAGCTAAGATTTCATTTAGTAACCATTTGATTTTTTGTTTTTTTTTTAAAAAAAAAATTAGCCATTTTCATTTATATTCTTACAATGATTTGCATCATTTGAAGTACAATGATTAAATTCTTAACCAAATTCAAAAAACCAAAAACAACTTTTTGAAAGTTATTTTTTTTAGTTACCAAAATTTTGCTTGGTTTTTTAAACCATTGATGAAAAGTTGATAACAAATAAAGAAATTTGGAGGTAGAAATAGGGTTCATAGATTTAATTTTCTAAAACAAAAACAAAAAACAAAATAGATACGAAACGGGCATAAATTATCTTTATTTTACAAATCAATGTAATTTAAAAAATAATTTTATTTACATTGATTTTAGATTAACAAAATACGAAAAGTAGTTAAAACTCACACCAATCAATCTTAAGTTACATATCAATTGTAATGTATGTAAATCGCGAATATAAATGAATTGCTTATCATTATAAATTTTGTCAAGTTTATAGGTACTTATCTATCAAAACCTATATGTTTTAGATTTTTATATCAGAAATCGTTGCTTTACATCAGTTATCACATATCATAGAGACTAGAGATGTCCATGGGGCGGGGCGGGGGATGCTATTCCCCATCCCCGTCTCTGCTCCCCATTTCATTCTCCATCCCGTGAAATTCTCCACGGGGATCGGGGTGGGGATTCCCTGTGGGGAATTTGCGGGGATCGGATTCCCCACGTGGAATTATTATTTATTTTTTGTAAAAAACCATTTAATTTAAATCACTAATGTGAGCAAATTTTAATTAAATTATTAACTTTCTCACTAAATTGTTTATTATGGTTAGTTTTATATGAAAATTTGAATTTAAAGATAAATTATTCAAATTTTGGCTAAAAAAACTAATTATTTTTTTTTAGTAGAAAGAAATAAATATAAATCAAATTATTCACATATATAATCTAAATTTAAACATTCAATTTAAACATATTCATTATGTTTCTCAATAAATAATAAAATTTGAAATTTAAATGTAATATTTATATAATAATAATAGTAATATAACATTATGAACGGGGTAGGGTCGGGCATTCCCCGTCCCCACCCCGTTTAACTCACGAATTTTTTTTTCTCTCATTTCCTCCACCATTCTCTGTCTAATCGGAAAATCTCTATTCCGTTTGGGATTGGTCCCGTGAGATCCCGTTCCCGTGGAGAAATTGTACATCTCTAGTGGAGACCTTAAGGCGGGAGAAAGACCACAAAGCATCACCCATTCCCAGATATTTCTTCTTCTATCTTTTTCGGCGTTTATTTTAATTTAAAAAAAAAAAAAATCGATAAACTGAAGCAGAGTAAAGGAAACTGTGGAGCTCCATCTTCAATCCCATCCTCATCTCTAATATCAATGGCTGTTCTTAACTATATCTCAGCGACCTCAACTCCCATCTCTCAGGATTCTTCAGTTTCACCTCCAATACCAGACCCAAGGCAAACCAAGGTCATTCTCCCTAAAAAGAAGCCGGAAAAATGGTCCACTGGAGTTTCCCCCGGGGAGTACGGCGGCCCCCCTACCACAACGAAGCTCCGTAAGGTATGGGGTGGTGAAAAAGATGACCCTTTAACCTCCGACGATTATATCTGGAATAGAGAATTCATGGCCCGGGTGAAAAAGTTTGTCAAGGACCAACCTGATGATTTATCTCTTACCGTCAATAAAGCTAAGGTTTCCCTTCTAATTCCTTCTCCTTCTCGCCCTTCCCTGTTTCTATTCAATTCCGTTCCACCTTACTATTTTCATTATTAGTTAGTGATTTTTCAGTTATCCGTCTCTCTGCTTAATTCGTCATGGAAAATCATTTGGGTGATTGGACATTGATTCTTTCTTTGCTTGATTGAAGTGAAATGCCCATTTTAAGCTATATTTACTTTGGTTTAGTCTCAAAGTGTTGAACTATAAGTGTTACTCATTATCTATATGAACTTTATAAAGTATACTCTTCAATTCTTCCTTTTTGAGAACCAAGCACTTGCTAGATTATTCGGTTGTCTTGGAAATGGAAAGTGTACAGGATGTGTTTTATGATGCCATCTGTAATATGTTGATTAATGATAGTTTGACCGCTGATTACATGATCTTATTGTATTAGGACGAGCCTTCTGGATTTCTTAGCTTGAATAGAGTCATGGCCCTTGATAGGTTGGTTCTCACTTCTTACTTATATGTTAACTGCAATCATGTTTTTTGTTATTCTGTGTTTCAGCATTATAATGTTATAACTTTCAAATAATGCACGTACAGTTTGGAAGTTGATTTAAGCAAAGAACTATCAGCTCCTCCAGTACCTAGGTCAGAAGACTTAGTCGAGAAAAATATCCCGGTATGATGTCGTTATTTATCTCACCCCTGAAATCTTTCATAAAATGTGGAAGATTCTATTTCATTGACTAATTATGTAAACGACTACAGAGGGTATTTGTGGAATCTGAGCAATTTTGAGTACCCTGAGATCTCAGAAGATCTTTAACTTGTTACATTCTCTTTTACTAAAATGGCAATGAAATGATGGGTCAGATTGATAGCCGCAAGTCACCCAGATGGAAGTTAGCACCGACAAGGCGTGAGCAAGAGAAGTGGGATAGGGCATATAAGGCAGCTACTGGAGGCAGTGTGAGTCCTTTGACCCCTTTGGTTTATCTCTAAAGTCTCATCTCAAGAGTCCATCTTTTCGCATGGTGCTTTGAAATTGAAATAGTGTTAATTTTATGGTTTGATTTGAATTTCTTTGGAGGTTATGAAGCTATGGCAACTTATAAAATTTAGAATGAAATATTTCTTTAAGCTGTTTACTTGTTTTGAAAAGAAGCTTAATGCTGAATTGTAGGACGTGATGTTTCGAGAATTGAGGCGGCCTCAAGGGGATCCAGAAGTACTGGCTGCCTTATCCAGGGAACAGTATTTTAAGGTGCTTTGTCGTAGAATGGCTTCATGATATTTCTATTTACTGTTACACTCCTTTGTTTCATGTATTGAGTGTTGTTTGCTTCCCTTTTGTTTTCTTTTGTCTTTTCAGTTAAAGAAGAAGATGCAAATTTTAACATTGGCAATAGGAGGTGTTGGTTTGTTCTCAGCTTATGTTTCATATTCTCCAGAAGTTGCCGCTAGGTTTGTTTGATGTTAATTTCTTTAAGCTATTTTGCTGGCATTCTAGTAATGATCTGGGTGGTCTCGTTTTGAAATATTGACTGCTGCAAATGCATTTAGTCTTAGTAATCAACTTCCCATTGTTATAAGTTGATCTGATAAATTGTTCGGAAAACTTACAAATTTAGTCCCTTAACCTTGAGGTTTGTATCTATTGGTCTCTTAGCTTTCAAACTTACAACTTTAGTCCCTGAATGTTCGAAATTTTTAAATTCACAGATCTACTAGACTCTTTAGAAATGGCCAATGGTACTCCTTTAAAATTCAATTGTTTTTTCTTAAAAAAAGAAATTGTTGCCAGAGACCTATTCGGCATGAAATTGGAAGTTTAAGGACCTAATAGACACTTTTGAAAGCCTAGAGACCAAATGAACACGTAAGTTCAAGGATGGGACTAAACTTGTAATTTAACCTAAATTGTTTTTATGGTCATACAAGTTGTTCGTACTAAGGGTAATCTGATGCACACAAGTGAAAGAATACCTCAAAACTTTATTAAAATGATAATTGAATACACAAATGGCTACCTATTTATAAGTAAGGCAGCAAGTTTTAGCCGAATAGGTGGGAAACCAGATGGATAAGTAACTGGTTACAAACAACATAAAATACAAAACTTTAGTCAAGACTTAATGAAGACTAAAGATGCAAAGGAAAGATTATAAAAGACGATGAATAAAGGCCAAGAAACTACAAGAACATCAAGATGTCCTAGAAAATTTTCGTTTTCTTTTATGCCTTCCTCCCTGGCCTCTAAAGCATTCAAAACAAGACCTACAACCTTTTCCCGCCAGCAGTTTCAATTATAACTTTTATAGATGCTCCATTCCTTATTAACATAAAACTTTGGATTCTATTTTCAGCCACGATCCACAAAGTGCAATTCATTATCTTTTGTTTTTTTTTTTTTTTTTTTTTCGTTTTATGTCTCAAACAAATTGAAACGGTAATTTTAAAATCAGATCATCTAACATATCATTTAGTACTTTATATTTCAGGTAATGCTTGTGTACTCACTAGTTGCAAGTATCCAGACGATCCTTTTTTTTTCCTCTGTTTTTTTAGACAAAATAAAACTTCTGCTGAAAAGTGCCCATGTATTGAAAAAGAGGGAAAATGTCCTCCCAATCCAAGTGCAAAGGAGATCAGATAAATACTCTTAAATTGATATCAATAGGAAAAGAGGAGCAATTAAGAAAATTTTTGCATAAAGAGCTCCATGAGGAGGCTATAAAAGACGTAAGCTCCAAAGATAAAAACATATAGAATTGTCTACCCCTTCGAAAACCTCTGTCAATTTCTAAGTTTCTCACATACTGCCTTCGCTGCATTTAACCTGCTTTGGGCCCTGAGATGAGGGTGGGATAAGAGCATGTGAGGTTTCCCTTAAATTTATTGGAAACGCTATTGAACCCTGAACTATATCTATGAAAGAGGAACCATTGTTAAAGAGGAAGAAAAAAAGGAACCATTGGTTAGTGAGAAGAAATGGAATGGGTTGAGAGATGAGATGATCTAGGTTCTCATTTCTATTTTGGCAAGGCATCATTGGTGATCATGCATTTGATGTTTTCTATTGTACACCTATTTGTATTGTCATTGCTCATTGTCTTCACTTCGCTCAATCATTACCTCAGTGCAGCACTGGTATTTGGCCAATTGGGGGTAATTCATAAACTTCACAGTGTTGAGAGAATAAAGAAAACACTCATTAAAAAATTAGTGAGTAAATACAGAGAGGTATTTATATAAGAGAAGCTAACAGGATAAAACAAAATATTAACCAACATAATAACAAAATATTAACCACCCAATAAAACTAATACTTCCC
This sequence comes from Benincasa hispida, assembly GCF_027475165.1. Taxonomy (NCBI): domain Eukaryota; kingdom Viridiplantae; phylum Streptophyta; class Magnoliopsida; order Cucurbitales; family Cucurbitaceae; genus Benincasa; species Benincasa hispida. Next base: position 21,500,945 of record NC_143487.1, read on the forward strand.
CTCAACATGGAGAGAAAATATCTAGAACTCCCATCTTACTGATCAAAAGAAACAGACATGCAGCAGACAAAGGCGTCATGAAGGCATCAGCAAGCTGCAAATCAGACTGGACTGGCAACAATTTTATAAGACCATCAGAAATCTTATCTCAAACAAGTTGGCTATCCAACTCAGTATGTTTTGTACGCTCATGAAAAATAGGGTTGGAAGCTATATGTTCTGCAGTCTGACTATCACAAAACAAAAGAGCAGGCTTTTGAAAAGGAATTTGAAGATCGTTAGGCAAATACGAGAACCAAAGCAAGTAACCAATCCCAAAGCACGATACGCTGCCTCTGCTGAAGATCGTGATGCAGTTTGTTTCTTGGACTTCCATGACACTGAAGAATTACCAAGAAAAACACAAAAAAACCAGTAGTTGAACGCCTGGTTTGAATCAGCAAATGCCCTGAGCTGGAAAAGGAGGTGTGACTGGTAGAAAAATGCCTTGTCTTGGTTTAGCTTTAAGATATTGTTGAAGACGGAAAACGACAGTTAATTGGGACTTATTAGGCTAACAAACTGACTCAACTTATTCACTGCAAAAGTAATTTCAGGCCATGAAATTTTTAGATACAAGAGGCGGCCAATAAGCCTTCTATATATGATGGGATCTGGCAACAAATCAACATCAGAATGCTTCAGTTTGAGAAAAGGATCCAAAGGAACAGCCTTAGGACGAGCAGCTAAAGGACCTAATCTTCAAGGAGTTGAAGAGTGTAATGACGTTGAGATATAGAAGAACACGCAAGCTCAAGCCCCAAAAAATAACGCAAACAACCAAGATCTTTCAGCTGAAAACACTCATTAAAAAGCATCTTTAGTTGCTCAATAACAGAGGAGTTGCTACCCTCTACCTTGGGTCTTTAGGTTGTTTTCTTCCTTCCCTGTGGAATTATGTTTCTTATAAAGAAAAAAAAAACACGCACACAAAATGAGAGAGAGAATGACTCTGCCTTCTCTAGAAGAGCATCCTCCAAGATCAAGAATGATTTTTCTTTTCAAGTACAACTTGCAACTTGGGAGCAATCTCTTTGATAAACTAAAAATGCCAAGACGGGTTGAAATTCGAGAGGAGTGGGGGGGATTTAAGTTGACTCAAACTGCAAGTATGCTTTGGTTTGAATCAGTCTATAGCCCTAGTTTCTAGGGTGGTTGCTGATATTTTTATTTGTAGTTTGTTAGTTTAAATTGCTATATATTTGTGGAGTTAGCTTAACCTTCTTTAGCATTAGAATGCAAGATACCTCAATGCAAGATACATGGAGGATTGTGATTACTGGGAAGCAATTGAGCAAGACTATGATATTGCTCCACTTCTTCATAACCCACCAACAAACCAAATCAAGATTTACAAGAAGGTTGCAAAGAAGGCAGATAAGAGAGCTTGCCTATATTCAGCTACGTCTCCGACATTATTCAACAAAATTATGTCTTTGAAGTCAACAAAGGAGATCTGGGAGTTCCTCAAAGGAGATGAGAGGATGAACGGCATGAATGTGTTAAACTTGGTGAAAGAATTAAGAGAATGCAAATGAAGGATTCTTAGTTCATTAAAGAATATTCAGATAAGTTTGAGTTTGTTAACAAGGCAAAAGCATTAGGAACTGATTCATCTGACAATAGATAGGTTTAGAAGATTCTTGAAGGGGTAGGCAATTGTCAAATAATCGATGTAAGATCAAATAACTGATTTATCTGACAATAGATTTAGGAGTGTTCATCAGTCAGTTGGCATTGTTTTTAGGCAAAAGTTGGTGTCAACCATCAACATGTCGATTTCCCTCAGTTGGTTTCCAGCAGTTTTGAAGTGTTGGGATGTTGACCAACCATCCATCCATGCAGGCAGGCATGCAATTTTGGTCAGTTTTCGTAACTGGTGAACTAAACAAAAACAAAAATTGAGAAAGAAGGAAAGTAAAAAAAGGGAAGAGAAAAGAAATGGGAGAAAAAAAAGAAGAGATGGAGAAGAGAGAATGAAGAACTAAAGAAGTGAGAAATGGATAAGAAAAGAAAAAAAAAAAAGGAGAAGAAAAAAGAAATCATGAAGAAAATAAGAAAGAAGAAAAAGGAAAAAAAGAAGGAAGAAGAGAGGAGACTGAGAAGAGATTGGGATAAGAGACAAAGTAAGAAGAAAGGAAATGGAGAGAAATCGAGAAAGAAAAAAGGAAACAATTTAGAACTTTTTATTTATTTTTTATAGTAATCCTCTCTTGGAGAGAGGATGACCATTAAATTGGTCTTCCTCTTCCCAAGAGAGAAAGCTTACAGTATTTATTATTACTATTATTAGTCTGTAATGAGTTGGTCGGTTTGGGCTTTTATTGAGCTCTTCAACCAACTTACAGTCGGTTTTGGCAAAACCAACTCCAACCAAAGCTATTGAAAAATGATCAACCGATTGGTTCGGTCAGTTTTGGTTGATTGAGTCGGCTTTCAGCCTAATTACATTTGCACCTAAATAAATTGGTTCAATATTGAAACTAGATTCTTTTGGTCAAATAAATCAGTTTTTTATGCTCTTGCCTTGTTGGCATCTCAATCAACTTGTCCAAGTACTCTTTGATGGACTAAGAATCTTTCATCTACATTCTCTCAAATTTTCTCATCAAGTTCAACACTTTCATGGTCTTCATTCTCTCATTTTCCTCCATACTCTCCTCTGAGGAACTCCGAAATCTACTTTGCTGACTTCATGGTCATAATTCTGTTGAATATGACAGGAGACACGGCTGCATATTGGCAAACTCTAGCGTTTGCCTTCCTGGTGACCTTATAAGCCTTGATCTGGTTTATTGTATGATCATAATCCTCCATGTAGGCTTGCATTCTAATAGCCCATATTTCATAGTTTTCACCATAGGTGGAGCCTGTGAAGAAAGACAGCTTGATTATGACTCTTATCTCACTCAATTCTCACAGTTATTTACTCGGTTTTTCTTTAGAGATATCTCACTCAAAGGCCCCTTAAGAATTTAGGGCTCAAATACCATTGAAGATTGAAAGAGAAATGGGGAAATTTTACATTTTCATTCAATCACTACTCGAAATAATTCCAGACTTTAATGCTAAAGAAAGCTTATCTAACTCCACAAAAATAGTAACTTGGCACTTGGTATTGATGTATGAAGAAAGTGGGGAAGACCTTATCCACCTCTTTCTTAGATGTAAATTTTTTTTAACTTGTTTTTTATGGCTTGGTAAGCCCTGAGAGACTTTAGGCAGTTCGTGGAATAATGTATAGGTACCCTTTTGCAGAAGAAAGGGAAAGTACTTTGAAGAAGTGCTAGTTGAGGGCAAGGATGAAAATATATCCGCCGATATATCTGTAAATTGAACGGTTCAATATCAATATTAAATATCCATAGATATCCCAACATCTTTTATGCAGACTCGTAAAACATAAAAATGTCTACTATTTTGTCCAATATGAATATGACTACTAATAACAATATCCATAAATTTGTTTTGGAGTAAAAACAACTTAATTATTAATCTAAATAAATTTTTTAAATTTTGTGACTTGCAGAAATATCCGTTAATATTGATATTTTATCGATATATACATAAAATTGAAATCTCGATATCAATATCGACATCGATATTTTAATCCTTGGTTGAGGACTTGTGTTGTTTATTTCATTGGACAGACATGCCAATATCTCCAAAGGAGTTGAGATGGATTTTAACTGCTTCTTGACTCTTTTAGCGGTTGAGAAAATGAAATCGATTGAAAAAATAAATATTGCAGAAACAAATCAATATCTCAATCTTTGTTAAACAAAGAGAAGAAAATGAAAAATGAGAGTGAAACCCAACGATGAATAAACTTCTTATTGAAGTAGAAAATGTTTGTGATGCAAAAATAAGATACTCAAAATGTGATATACAAAATGTTGTATAAGAAATGTGATACAAAAAATGTTGTACTAGAAGTGTGATACGTACTTTTCATGGAAGTTCACCTTTATATAGGTACAAGAATAAATCTAAACTTACAATTTATATAGGTACAAGAATATATCTAAACACACAAATTAAAAACAACATTAATACTTCAGGAAACTTAAAATATAGATTAGATTTAACATCAACTTTAAATTGAAAATTAAAACTAACAATAAGTTACTTAAAACACACAAAACTGAAATTTAATGAGGAAAAACCTCAAATCTCAACAAATTTCTTGATTTCTAGTTGGACTGCCTTTGAAAAGTTATTTTGTAATTATACTCCCTTTTTTTATTATCAATTCCATTATGGAAAATTTTCTGCAACTTTTTTGGACAGTCCTGGGTGATTTCTTATCCCCATGTTACCCTCTTCCTTTTTTCTTTTTTTTTTTCTTTTAAATTAAAGAAGTAAAAGGAAAAAGTGAAATGCTTTGGTCTTTTGTCACGAGTCATGAGTTATGAAGACTGTTCGCCACTTGATCATTCCACCATGTTATTAATGAATGTTGAGTTTCTAACTGTTATTATTTTGATCATTCAACTAGCATGTGTATGTGCTGAGGACCTAAAGGTTTGTAGTTCAAATTTCTGCCAAACTAACAATTTAACAATTTGTTGAGAACATGGGATGATGTGGTACGATACTTTGTTGGAGACACATTCGTAGATTATTTGACATTTCCTTCCCAATTTCAGCTTTGGTGCTGGGCTGATTGGTTCTCTTGTGTACATACGAATGCTGGGGAGTAGTGTGGATTCTCTGGCAGATGGAGCAAAAGGACTTGTTAAGTATGTATTACACAACTCTTTTGGTTACAGTAGAGTATTGATGATTTTCAGTAAAGCATGTTGTATTCTATTTCTCTCATAAGATTATGGTATGAGCCATGGTGAATTTCTGTGTTGTTCGTTCTTATGATTTTAAGTATGGACCGTGCATTTTCTTTCATTTTTTCTTAATAAAAGTATGGTTTCTCGTTTATAAAAAAACAGAAGAAAAGAAGAAAAGACAAGATAAGTATGGTGCATTCCCAAGCATCAAGATCTTTTAGGACAAATCTATATAAGATAATTCACAATTCATCTTGTCGATACAGGTGGTGTTTTGAGAGTTTATTTCTATAACATGAAGCTCCATGATTGGAAGTCACGAAATATACATTCTATGTTGATCATTCTTTGTACCAGTATATTGAAATACTGATTTAGTTTTTTCTTGAAGAACAAGATTGAACTTGTTGAACCTCATGTCGTCTTAACGAAATTGTTGCAGAGGAGCTGTTGCACAACCACGGTTATTAGTTCCAGTCATATTGGTGATGTTATATAACCGTTGGAACGGGTAAGTATGCTCACTACCTTGTTAGTTTTGCCAATATTTCCCCCTCCATATGGCCACCATAAAGCATTCACACCAATTACCAGAAAATTCATTCTCTCTCTCTTGTCGTCTATTGTCATTTTGAACTGATAATTGTTTTAGGAAATGAAAACGTACATACGAAGAGATGTGAATCCTGTAGGCCCCCCCATTACTGATTGTGTACTTTTTCTCTTTTGGAATAAAGCCTGGTCTTACTCTTGATTGACACCATAGACTTTGAATTTAGGATGTGAAATCAACAAAACATTTTAGCAGACACGGCTGGGGTCCTAATTTTCCAAAATTTCTGCCCCTTTTTCTTTGTAGTATTCTTGTTGAAGACTATGGAGTTATGCAATTACAGTTGATACCAATGCTAGTTGGATTCTTCACATACAAGGTTGCTACTTTTGTTCAAGCTTTAGAGGAGGCACTTACCGTGGTTAAGAACAAGCCGCAAGCCTAGGATATACATGTGCATATTTTCCTGGTTCAAACTTTCTTCTGGTTTATATATACACACATTTGTAATGTATTCTTTGACTATATTGATTCTTGATCTCTTTCGCCCAAACATTAACTTCTTTTAGTACAACACATAAAGAGAAAAAGATGGCAAAGATATGAATATTTGGTGACGAGACAACAGGTAAATGCACCAACTTATGTCATTTGCTGATCAATCTGTGTAGTTTTGAGCTGTCAATTGTTGCCCAACTTGACATATCATGTACCAACAACACTGAAAATGGGCAAAGGGTAGAACTGAAAGGACCAAAAAAAAGGGAGAAAAGTGAGTAAATTATGGTGGTCCCATTTCTTGAATAAAATGGCATAATAAGATTCCAACATAGCTTTCTTAGAGGGATAATCATGGTGGGAAAATAAAAATGAAAATATGACAAGTAGGTGAAGATTTTCATCCTAATGATCAAAACAGACAAATAGTATTTGTTGGCTTTATACCCCTGGTTTTTGGTTCAATCATGTAAAGTGATGACTTTTTTTTCCTTCAATCTGTAGGAACTAAACTCCAAGACACTCTGTTTGCATCCACAACAAAACTAAAAACAAAACTTAATATTCACGAGTGTTGGCATTAAGTTGAGTTATAAAATATAGAATTAATATGTTAGAGTTAGAAAGTTTTTGTTTGAGTGCAAAGTTGTAAGATGAAATTTTTTTGAACAAATGTGCAAAAAAGAGAGGAAAGATGGTTCGATAAATATGCAGACTTCAATAGTTCTCAAAACTATTGAAGTTGAGTTATATAACATCCACTTATGAAGTCTGTGGGTTAAATACTCTAGAAATGTTTCAAACAATATAATCTTTAAATTGTTTAATCAACAAGGATAAGTAAAGTGAAAAACCCCCACAAAAAGAAAAAAATTCGAGAGAATAGTACAAGAGTAGAAAGTAAAATGTGATTCATTATTGATAAAAGGGTTTATTTGGATTGATTTTTAAAGTGCTTAAAACATATTTTTTGTACTTAAAAATTAGAAGTACTTGAAAAGTCAATCCAAACAAGTTAAAAAGATGATTGAACGTAAGATAAATGTAGGCGTATATGGGGGAAGGGTTACCCTGACTTTCAAGAAAAGGAAGGGAAGGAAAAGAAAGAAAAAGAGAGAGATTTGTGGGGTATAGTGTGGCCTGCACCACACCAACTTACCAGCTTAGTGGCAAAGGGAAGCAGAAAATATTCTGAAAACACAGCAACCAATTGAGATTTAAATGATTCTATGAACCCAAAAAGAAATCACTAAACAAAGGAAAGCGACATTCAGAAGGTTGGCCTTTGTCTCTTCATCAGTCGGTACAAAATGCCAAAAACTTCATTACCCTATTTGTGATAGTTGTTTTCAATCTTCCTCCAACTTTGGGAGAAACCTTACCCTTCATTACCTTATTTAGAGCCTCTGTCCTATTCCCTCATCCTTTTTCTTTCTTTTTCATTCTTTTTTTCTTTATCATTTGAACCAATTGATAATCAAATCTCAACCATAATTAATTAAGAAAACTCTATTCTAACTTCTATGTGTGAAAACACTGCCTATCATTTATAAAACCTTTCTTCAATGAGATCTAAGATTCTAAATAAGCCAAGTGTTGCAGTTAAAATTTTAGACATAAATTTTTACCTTCATAACGTGCGTCGTAAGAGGTTACACTCTCTTAGTCAGCCTTTTCTCGTTCTCGGATCACTTGGACACATAATTGAACAACACTAAAGCAAACCACACAAGCACACATAATCTAGCTAATAGGAAAAAGCCTCAAGCTTTTCTCCTTTTATTCTCTCTAAATCACTTCACAATCTCTTAGACCGATGGTTGGCTAAGAGAGGGTAACCTCTTAGGTTGCACGATATAAAGGTAAAAATTTATTGTTTGAATTTTAACCCTATGACACCAAGTTATATGGCTACATTTTTGGGATTATTTTGCTTAAAGAAAATCGCCCTTGATCAAAGAGGTATGGCTAAGAAGTTGGATCTCTTTGCCCTCCTTTTCGTACGGTCAGGGTGTGCCTATTTTCTACTATATTACTATGGATTTGGGTGTAAAATTTATTATCGAAGAACATATTTTGCTGTATCCTAAGATATACTCATCTTTATGCATTCTACTCTAATCAGTCATACAACATAAATAAATCAATAATACGTTAAAAAATATATGTGGAGAATTTGTCACATGGTAAACTATGATTGAATAATTGGGTGTGTATAAAGACGAGTGTAGTCTAGTATACATCTAAGTTTTTTTTTTTTTTTTTTTTAATGAATTTGGTTTTTTACTTGTTGGACTTAGTGAACAAAATGTTAAAGATTGGTTGCATAAATAATAATCAGGCCTAAAATAATAAAAGATGAACTACAAGGGTAAACATATAAGTGATATGACACAAAATTAGCGTCAGATATCATTGATAGTAGCTATCAGTGATAGCCATATTAGTAAATGATTAAAAAATTCACGTGCAACCCATCATTTCGTGCTTCTTTTCCAATTTTCTTAAATTGAAAACTATCACTGATAGAAGCTATTAGTGATAGTCACTGTAGCTACCATTAGTTTCTATCATTGATAGTTACTATATGTGATAGTTTTCAATTGGAGAAATATTAATACAACCTTGAAATAGTAACACTTGAGATATTAGCTTTCAATTTGCTACTAGTTATCAGTGGATATCATTGGTACATTTCATCAATTAAAATCAAACTTGAAATGGTAACACATAAGGCAATCGGTGGCTATTAGTGATAGATTTTTATAAGTAGTTATAAACTTGGAAAGGAAACCATCAACTTTCAAATATTAACGTTTAAAGTTATAAGTGTTAGAAGTCTATCAATGAGAGGTCTATAGGTGATTGTCATCGATTTCTACCTAAGTCATATCACTAATATCATTAATATCATTCATTTAATTGGTATATACCTAAGTCATATCACCGATATACAAATTTAACTGATAACTTCTATCAATAATAACTTATATTAGTGGTTATCACTGATAGCTTCTATCAGTGGCTGTCATCAATAGCTTTTAGCTCTGACTATCAATGATAGACTTTCATCAAATGAAATCGATTTTTATATTATTGGTGTCATCAATATATGGATATCACCTAAGTTCTATCATTGATATCACTTATATCATGGTTATCGGTGATAGCTTCTATCACTTATAAAATGCTATCAAAGACAACATATGTCATTCCTTTTTACCATTAAATAACATATTATAAATAGCTTCAATTACTATTAACATGCTATTAGTGATAACTTCTAGACATCCTACTTGCGCTTTAGTTCGAGACTCAACTTTATTAATTAAATTCACTAAGGTGGCTATCAATGATAGACTTCTATAACTGGTTATTAACTATGAAATAAAATCATCAAAGATTAAGTTATCAATGATAGAAATAATTAGTAGCTATCACTGATAGACTTTCATTAGTGACTATCAATTTTGAAATATCAACACTTAAAGCTATCAGTGGCTCTACTGAGAAACTTTATCATGATTATCAATAATAGACTTCTATAACTAACAGACTTCTATCACTGATATTTACCTAAGTTCGATATTACTGGTACATGAATATGACTGATATCTATCTAATAAGTTCTATCACTAATATCACGGATAATTGATATTACTGATACACAAATATTATGATATCTACCTAAGTTATATCATTAATTCACGTAATTTGTCAGTGATAGGAATCCTATTACTAATAAACTAAGCTTATTATTGATATTAACAATAGAAGTTTATTATTGTTAAATTTCATATTTTTAAAGTCCTAAAAAAAGAAAAAATGAGTCCGTATGTAACGTTTCAATTTCTCCTTTCATTTCTAAAAAAGATCTCAAATTTTAGAAATTGAGAAAAATAGTTCTCGTAGTTCCTTAGTTCAAAATCTAGCTTTCTCAATTCTTTTTTAAATTAACTAATTTTTAATAATGAAAAAAATATAAGCAAACAATTAAAAAAATCTCATTTCGTTTCTAAGTAATCAATAAAAAAAAAATTGAAGAGAAAATCAAAATGAAAAAAAAAAAAAGAAAAAAAAAGAAAGGAAAGGAAACACAAGAGAAGAGAAGAAATAGAAAAAAAAAAAAAAAAAAAACAAGAAAAAATATGGAGAACATGGGGAAAGGAGAAGAAAAGGAAAAAAAGGACCGAAGATGAATAGAAAAGGGAAATTTTGGAAATTAAAAAAATTTAAGGAAATTTGCATTGAATAATACAAAAGGGAAAAAATGTGATTATATATACTACCACATTTTTAATATTCACTATTATAGCAAACATTGACCGGTCAACCTTTCCTTTTTTCAAAATTCCAAATTTACCCTCTCTTTCCCTTTCTTTTCTTTTCAACCGTTCGTCACCTACCGTACTTTCCTTTTCTTTCTCTCTTTCCCTTTCTTTTCTTTTCAACCGTTCGTCACTTGTCATACTTTCCTTTTCTTTCACGTTCGTCACAATGAAGTATCCATGAAATTCCATTTGTGAAGCTCCGTGATACTTTGATCAATTCCAATTCGTGAAGCTCTGTGATACTTCGATCAATTCCGATTCATGAGTTCGTTTTTCTTTTTTCGATTTCATCTTTGATTGGGAGTTTTTTTTTTTCTTTTAGCGTTCGTTCTTGTTTTTTCGATTCTGTTTTTCAATTTTTCCTAAATAGTTTCTGGTCATTTAGTCTTTTCTTTCTCTTTTTCTTAAGAACCTAATGATTTCTTCAGCTCACTGTGAACATAATGGATTGTGAGCAGAGTTTGTGTGCTTTCATGAAATTTTTCTTTGTTCATTGCGTTGATATTTAGAGTTTTGATTGATTAATTAAGTTAGGGCTTGCATTCTTCACTGTTTCATTTGATATTGTATATTCTTTCTATAAACATATCAATGTATTTTGATGTTTGATATTTTTAGGTTTGACATTACAGCTACATTGGCTTTGTGTTTGTCATTGATAATATCTATCACTGTATTAGAAGATATCAGTGGCTATCATTGATAATGCCTATCACTGATAGAATGTGTGATTGCTATCATTTTTTATTTGTTCATTAATTTTTATTGATATCCATTGAAAGACATGCCTAGTTTTAGATTGATATCAATGATATTGATAGATTTATATTTGCTTTTGATAGCTATTAGAACCTATTGATATTGTTATTCAATAGTTTTTGTTTTACTTTTGCAGGAATTTTAAAACATGATTATTCCAATAGTTGTTTTTCATAGTGGAATATGGAATGAAAAACACTGTTATGTGAATTACAAATCTACTGGAGTTTAGTAGATGATATAATGGTTTTTGAAGATTTTATGGGTTTAATAGTTAAGGAGATTTATTTGGATGTGTCTACTTCTTCTATAGAACTTTCAGTTTTATTAGATTTTGTTATGAATAAGGTTCAAAATGTAGTTCAAATTCATGAAGATAAGGATATACCTTGGTTTTTGGCTTTAGTTAAGGAACACAATACATGACATCCTTTGGTTGCTCATGCTGGTAGTTCATGTTTGGAAGTGTCTTCTAGTGTTGTTTCTAGTGGAGTTGAGAATTATTTGTCTACTGTTCCTTCTTCTAAACCTATGATTGATGATGGTGATTTCCAAGTGATTATGGATATACATATTGCTCATGATTTGAAAGAAAAAAATGTGTTTGCTAGTAAAGAGATTTTATCAAATTGTTTTTACTTGATAACGGTTAAGAAGAATTTTGAATTTAAGAACGTCAAATTCAAGAGCAATTTTGTTTCGATGTGTTCAAGATAGTTGTCAGTGGTATGTGAGGGCATCCCGTTACAAGCGGAGTGTTTTGTGGATGCTTAGGAAGTCTATTGATATTCATGATTGTTCTATAAAAAGTATTCAAACTTGTCATAGGCAACCTTCTTCGTCCTTAATAGCTGAATGTTTGAGAAATGATTTTAGATTTAGTTCTTCTCATACCCCAACTCCTAGTGATATTGTGAATAAAGTCCGTAAGGAATTTGGAGTAACTATTAGCTATTATAAAGCATGGAGGGAAAAAGAGCAAATAATGAAGTCTTTGAAAGGCGATGCACGGGAATCATATGCCAAAGTTTTTGACGAAGTTAGAAGAAAAGAATCCAGGTTTCTTGTTTCTGACTTACTATATGATCTATCAATGATAGCTTCTATCACTTATTGGAGTCTATCACTGACATCTTCCATCACTGATAACATGAAAATAATGGAAGCTATTGGTGATGGACTGCAATCAGTGATAGAAGCTATTGGTGGTAGGCATCAATCAATTATATACCTTTTGTAATCTGACTTAACTGTTTATTTTCTTCTTTTAGGTACATTTACTGCCTATGAAGCTGACATAAATTGGCATTTTAAGTATTGTTATATGGCTATTGGAGCATCAATTGAGGGTTGGAAGCATTGTAGATCTAATATATCAGTTGATGGGACGCTCTTGAAATGTAAATATGTCGAGACTCTTTTGACAGCTTCAATAATTGACGGTAACAATCAGATTTTTCCTCTTGCTTTTAGTATTGTTGACTCTGAAAATGATGCATCCTGGAGATGGTTTTTTGAGAATTTAAAGAAAAGTTTTGGTGAAGGAGAAGGATTAGTCATTATTTCTGATCGGCATTTTAGCATTCCGATAGGTGTTATGAATGTTTTTTCAAAATTGAGTATTGTGTTTGTCTACGACACCTTTTGCAAAATATGAAGTTGATTTATAAAGATTCTTTAATTGATGACATATATTATAGTTGTGCAAAAACTTATACAATCGATAAGTTCGAGTTTTATATGAAAGGGATGGAATCAATATATCCTACAATTCGGGAATATCTCAGTAAAATTGGTTTTGAGAAGTGGGTACGTGCACATTCTAGGAGAAGAAGGTATAATATGATGACTACTAATATTTTAGAGTGCTTGAATAATATTTTGAAAGAGCCTAGGGAGTTCCCCGTTGCATCATTACTTGATTATATTAGAGAAATACTTCAAAATTGGTTTTATGAAAAAGGTAAATCAACATTATTCATGAAGACTATTTTGACTAGTTGGGCAGAATCTGAGTTGCGAGAGCAACACAATCAATCAAGAAGCTTCAAGATACAAATACCTTAACTATTAGAAAATATCATTAATAACATGTTATCAGTGATAGAAGCTACACTGATAGTTTTTATTTTCACTGATATTTTTTGTTTTCACTGATAGCTTGAAAATATTTAATCAAGTAGGGATAGTATCACTTACAATTTTGTTTATATTTTAGTTTTCATTGACATTCCATTAGTTCACCTAGTTGATTACATTTCGTTGACTATTTTATTTTTCAGGTTGATCCTATTAACAATGAAGAATATAAAGTAGTTGATGGGGATAATCACTTTTTGGTAAATTTGGCCTATAAATCATGCAGTTGTCGTGTTTGGGATTTGGTGGAGATTCCATGTGCTCATGATGTGCTGTTATTCATGGGCTAAATTTAGATATATGTACTTTTGTGTCAGACTACTATTTTTGCAGTACATTGTTATCAACCTATAAAGGATCAGTTTATCCTATTGGAAATCATTCTGATTGGAGATCTGTCGATGTTGGTGTGAATGTATTACCTCCAATAGTTAAACGTCCATCTGGACGACCACGTAAACAAAGAATATTATCAATTGGTGAAAAGAAAAAGAGCTCGAAGTGCAGTCGATGTCATCGTCATGGCCATAATTGTAGGACATACAAATTTCCACCAGTTGTTTAATAAAGAAGCTTGATTTGTAATTGATGTTTGTAATGAAGAAGCTCGTTTTGTAATTGATGTTTGTCATCAATTTATCAATGATAGTGAGACAACCGATGTTTTTCACCAATTTGTCAATTAGATTGTAGTTGTTGCTTGTTGTCATCAATTTAACCATTAGATAGTGAGACAATTTGTTATTGATGTTTGTCATAAATATATTAGAGACCTTGTTACTAATGTTTTGTTAGTGGAACAGACTTTGTTGTTGATATATCCATTCTTTAGTCAATATGATGCTTTTATTTATGAAGCTTTCGTTTTCCTTTAGCCACAACAATTGAAAGAAATGATATCAAGCTATCTGTAATAGCTTCTGTCAGCAATTAATACAATGAAGTGATAGATTCTATCACTGACAGTATATAAGCATTTTTGTAGAAGATCCATCAATGATAGATTCTATCACTGATGGAATCGCCAACCAAATGCTACACGATCGTAGAAGCTGTGCAGCTTGTGTTTAGAGGATTTTGTAATGAGGATATCGCTCTCGGGGGAAATCTCGCTAGGAATTGAGGTAAGTATCACTAAGAATTTCACCAGAAAAGCTTGGTATCGCTCTAGAGGGTATCGTTGGTGTCGCTCTAGAGGGTATCGCTGGTGTCGCTGGTATCACTGGTGTCGCTCTAGAGGATATCACTGGTGTGCTTGGTGTCGCTCTAGAGGGTATCACTAGTGTGCGGGTGTCGCTCTAAAGGGTATCGCCGGTGTCACTCTAGAGGGTATCGCCGGTGTCGCTCTAGAGGATCTCGCCAGTGTCGCTCTAGAGGATCTCGCTAGTAACAAAATACTATACGAAGTTGCAACTATATTAATCACATTTATGAATCAGTGTCGCTCTAGAGGAGTAACTATTAGCTATTATAAAGCATGGAGGGCAAAATAACAAATAATGAAGTCTTTGAAAGGCGATGCACACGAATCATATGCTTTGATTCTAAAGTTTTTGATGAAGTTAGAAGAAAAGAATTCAGGTTTCTTGTTTCTGACTTATTATATGATCTATCAATGATAGCTTCTATCACTGATTGGAGTCTATCACTGATAACATGAAAATAATGGAACTAATATCTTCCATTGCTAGTGTCGCTCTAGAGGATCTCGCCAATGTCGCTCTAGAGGATCTCGCTAGTAACAAAATACTATACGAAGTTGCAACTATATCAATCACATTTATGAATCAGTGTCGCTCTAGAGGAGTAATTATATGATCTATCAATGATAGCTTCTATCACTGATTGGAGTCTATCACTGATAACATGACAATAATGGAACTAATATCTTCCATCGCTGATGTCGCTCTAAAGGATCTCGTCAGTGTCGCTCTAGAGGATCTCGCTAGTAACAAAATACTATACGAAGTTGCAACTATATCAATCATATTTATGAATCAGTGTCGCATCAATGATAGCTTCTATCACTGATTGGAGTCTATCACTGATACCTTCCATCACTAATAACATGAAAATAATGGAACTAATATCTTCCATCGCTGGTGTCGCTCTAGAGGGTATCGCTGGTGTCGCTCTAGAGGATCTCGCCAGTGTTGCTCTAGAGGATCTCACTAGTAACAAAATACTATACGAAGTTGCAACTATATCAATCACATTTAGGAATTAGTCACATTTATACTATACGATCGCCCTTTTTTCCCTCCAACCAAACAACCTCTAAAATAAATTGAAAGTTGCAACTATATCAATCACATTTATGAAGGATTCATATTGATTCAATATAACTATCATTGATCTTGTAAAAAAACAATGTAATTTTCAAAATCATAACAATCATTGTATATTGTCAAAATAATTTCCAAACTATTGTCAAACAGAAGTCTATTTTCAATAAACAAGTCTACCTATTGTCAATCAAAGTTGTGATATTTTGAGATCAAAGCTTGGAGCATCGTCATTCCACCTTGGAGACTACCTTGTAGCTTTGCTTGGAGACACCTTGGTAGACACATTTGGGGAGACCTTCTTTTTGTCTTTCTTTTGTTTCTTTGCGTTCTCCAAAATTTTCTTGGTTGGTTTTTCTTGTCTTTTTAGTCTCTTGTTATCCTCTACATTTTCAATGACAACCTTTGGTCGATATTTTTTTGGACTCTTTTTAAGAGTCTTTTCAATCACCTGAAATCATGGAATCAAATATAACATGACATCAATGTGCTATCAGTATCATCAAGTAAATAAAGCTTCCTATTATTTATACTATCACTGATAACAAACTATCAATGATAGGGTGTTATCACTGATAGTTGGTTATCAATGATTTCAGATATCACTGATAGCATGCTATCAATAATGCTATCAGTGATAGCGTGTTATCACTGATAGTTGGTTATCAACAAACTGATTTCAGATATCAATGATAGCATGCTAATGTTATAATTAAGATCATCAATCAATCAACACTTACATTCTTTTTCTTCATATCTTCTTTATCTTTTTCTTCTTGATCTTCCTCTTCCTCTTCAGGATCATCATGCAATTGTTCTTGCTGGTCATTCTCTTGATCATCTTAAGCCTCCTTGTCCTTAGCAGTGTCAACTTCAACCTACATGCATATATCATTTTTGTTATTGTACTTCTTTACAAAAAAAGAAAATCACAAGTTTTACCTCTAGAACTTCCAAACTTGCATCTAAAAGCTCCAAACTAGATAATGGCGCTTTGTTCTTCTCAAGAGATTCTTGAGATTGCTTTTCACTTCATCTTTTTGTGGAAGTTTATCACTGATAGCTTCTTTTATATGGCCCAATATATCAAGAATCTCCTTATGCTTTTCATTGATGTCCTTCTTAATATCTTCTTGTCCTCTTTTTAATTCTTCAATTGCTTCTTGTAATGATGCAATTCTTCTCCCGATTGACATTTGTTTTCCTTCTTTTTCTTTTTCAATATCCATCTCCCTAGTTTCCACCTCCGCAAAATAGGCATAATAGTTGGATTGCAATTTTTGTTCAGTTGGAACAAATGAAGCAACAGTAAACTGAAAGTTTAATAAAGATGTTAGTGTTACAGCTAATTTATAGAAACAATCATTAATTTCAAGCTATCATTGATTGCTTCTATCTACAATAACATGCTATCAATGATAGAAGATATCACAATAGTTCCAAATGACTGATAGAAGCTATCACTGATAGTGGTATCTTCTATGTCATAAAAGCTAAAACATCAGTTATAGTTTCTATCATTTGATAGCATGCTAATAATATATATAAATAAAGGAAATAACAGTGATAAAAGACTTACACTAGTGGCTTTGAAAATATTGTTGTTGATGTGTTGCCAATCATTAGGTTCTTGAGACTTCCATTGAATAAGTCTTGGTCCATCGCTTTTTATTCTTCGTGCAAATCCAATAGTGGGGTTGGATAATCTTGGTATAATTTCAAAAGCCCAATATACCAAAGCTAGTGGAAATCCTTGGAGGAAAATGGAAGATGCCTTATTGATGACAACCTTCTTAAAAAACTCTATAGTTAGTTCAAAGGAAACCCTGCCCCATGGATAAGATTTAAACCTTTCTTCGTCATCCAATATTTTTAGATGCTTCCAACTTACTTTGTTATGTCCTTGTGTAGGAATTAGGAAGCTTTCTAGAAAATACAAGTATGCAAGTTTGACCTTTATATCAATGGGTATGTTGACATCAGAACCTAACAAATTAAAAGTAGGTTGGAGCACTCTCTTTATAATTTTTTTATTTGTCTTGAAAAAGAAGTTCCTAATTGTGTTGTCCATTGATTCCTGTTCACTATAGATACCATCTATAGAGTAATCATCACAATTTAAACCTGTTACTAAACAAAAATCCTTGAAGCCAAATTCTGAAATATGTCCTTCTAAATTAAAGGCCAATATATTTTGCTTGGTAGTTGTGCATTGCCTTCTAATAAGGTGTGATATGAGTTGGTTGGGCATCTTTTTCATTTTCATATCTAAGAAGTGCCCAAAAGGACCTTTTCTAAATAGTTGGAGTGATGACTCATCTAATTTTTCTCTGTTAGACAGGACATCTAAATTTATGAAAGAGCTGACTTTTAATGGATTTGTCCATTCACTTTCTGGAACAATTAATACATTTTCCTGTATATATAACAATAACATAAATGTAAGAAAAAAGAAACCACAAATCTATATAATTTTATAAAATATCATTAGATTGTGACCTTGATCTTCTTATGTTTTTTCCCAGATGTTGATCCTTCCAATGTTTTTCTATTTTCTTTCTCCATTTATCCTAAAAACAAACATGTGGAACCATTACATTCATATCATTGATAGCAATAATAATGATAGATACTTTTCCTATGAATAAACAATCATCAAATCACAATACAGGGAACTAAATTAGCATCAATGATAGTATCCATCAGTGATAGTTTGTTGATAGACAAATCCATCAACAAACTATCAATGAACGGTCAACATATTCCCTAAAGCATCAGTGATAACTTCTATCCTAAAAACAAACATGTGGAACCATTACATTCATATCATTGATAGCAATAATAGTGATAGATACTTTTCCTATGAATAAACAATCATCAAATCACAGTATAGGGAACTAAATTAGCATCAATGATAGCATCCATCAGTGATAGTTTGTTAATAGAAAAATTCATCAACAAACTATCATTCAACTGTCAACATATTGCCTAACGAAAAAAACTTCAGTTAAACAACAATAAATAACTTCAGTGATAACTTCAGTTAAACAACAATAACTTCAGTTGAAGCATCAGTGATAACTTCAATAATAAATAACTTCAGTGATAACTTCAGTTAAAGCATCAGTGATAACTTCAATTAAACAACAATAAATAACTAAATTAGCATAATATTCACTGAAACATCAGCAAATCACAATGAAACACAGTACTAATCTTCACATAATTAGCAATCAAACACAGTCAACAATAAACTATCTACATATTCCTCGAAAAACTAGCAAATTACAATCAACATTACAAATAATCTTCACATAATCAACATTTTGATGACTATTAGTCTATGATGACTATACTGTGATGACTACACCGTGATGACTACACTATGACCAAAATGCATAATAAAATGAAACACCTAAAACTGTCAATGGAAAATGCATGTAGCCCTAATTTGAAAAACTATTTATCTTCTTATATAAACTGTCAATGGAAGAAGAATGAAGCCCTATGTTTTCGAATTCTTGCTATCAGTGATGAAAAAGAAAAATAAGAAATGAAGAAACGAAGAAGAACAACGTACCTTTTAAAGTTTTGAGCGAAATCGATGGGGAAGAAGACGGCACTATCGAAATGGTAGAAGACGGCACTGTCGAAATCGAAAGGTTGAAATCGGAAGGAGATGCACTGTCAGAGCTCGAAAGGGTTGGAAGTGTTTTACGTGTTTTCCGGAAGAAGATGAAGGGTCGAAATGAGGTGGCCAAATCTTTAATATGGGCCCATGTCCATTTTAGTCTTTTCCTTTTTTCGGGCTAAATATTTAATATAAAAAAATCTAATTTGCAAATACTTTTATCTTACTACATAAACTCTAATATTTATTGTAAAATAAATATTCATGTAACTTCCCCAAAATTTAAAAGGTGGTTGGTCAACATTTGTTATATTTGAGTTATTTTTAGGGCTAGTTGCATAAATAGAATTCAAGCCCAAAATAATTGAATAGGTAGTACAAGGATAAAATAATTGCATATATAGATCAAAAAATGGTAAAATACTAAAAACCCATGTCTAGCCACCATTTTGTTCGCTTCTTCCCAGTTTTCTCAAATTAAAAGCTATCACTGATAGCAGCTATCAGTGATAACCACTGATAGTTGCTATCAATTGCTATCGCTAAAGCTTCTATCAATTGCTATCGATGATAGTTGCTATTAGCGATAGCTTTCAATTTGAGAAAAATTAATACAATCTTGAAATATTAGCTTTTAATTTGCTATCAATTATTAGTAGTTATCATTGATTCACTTTCATCAATTGGAATCAACATTGAAATATTACTACTTAAGGCTATCAGTGGCTATCAATGATAGATTTATAAATAGTGATCAACTTTGAAAGAAGACCAACAACTTTGATTACCATAGTAGTTATCACTAATAATCTTTTATCATGGCTATCAGTGATAGCAGTTATTAGTCGTTATCACTAATAGACTTTCATCAATTAGAATCAACCTTGAAATATTAACACTTAAGGCTATCAATGATAGACTTCTATAACTGGTTATCAACTTTGAAAGAAACTCAATATATAGATATCACCTAAGTTTTATCACCAATATCACTAACATCACTCATATTGTGGTTATCAGTGATAGCTTTTTTCACTGATAACCATTAATAAGATGTTATCAATGATCTCGCTAATATCATGCTATTAGTGATAGTTCTCTATCATCGATAACGTACTATTTCAACCGATTGCCCTTAGGCACTGCCATACATAACATAGAAATCATATCAGTGAGATTGTTCTTTATCATCGATAACGTACTATCAGTGGTAGCTTCTATCACCGATAACGTGCTATCGGGTAGCTTCTATCATCGATAACATACTATTAGTATTAACTTCTATCATTGGAAACATGCTATCAGTAGTAGCTTCTATCAATCATAGCCACTGAACATCGTTTTTCCCCTTTCTTGTCCTTCCCAAACATTTATAAGTCTCTTTTCTTTTCGATGATAGCTTTTATCACTAATAAACATGCTATTAGTGATAATTTCTAAGCATTCCACTTACATTTTACTTCGAGATTCAATTTTATGAATTAGATTCACTAAGTTGAATATCAATGATAGATTTCTATAAGTGGCTATTAACTACGAAAATATAATCAAAGATTAAGCTATCAATGATAGAAAATATTAGTGGCTATCACTGATATACTTTCATTTGCTATTTATATTTATTATTTTTTATAATAATCAAACTTGATGATTGGTTTGTTGGTATTAAGCCACTTATGAATTGAGTACTTTCAAGTCCTGTGTACGGAACTCAACCTCATAATTCTTGTAAAAAGAAGGGGGAAGAGGAAAAAATTCAAATAAAGGAAAGATAGATTTTAAAAATAAGATAAAGAAGCAAAAACTGGAAAAAGGAAAGAAAAATAAATAGAAAAAAAGGAAGCAAAAACTGGACAAATGAAAGAAAACTAAAAAAGCAAAAAATTAGAGAAAGAAAATAAAATAAAATAATAAAAAATGATAAAGGAAGAAGCAAAAATCGGAGAAAGGGGAGAAAATAAAAATAAAAAAATGTGTACAACAAGATAAGACAAAGGAGGGCAAAATTGGAAATTAAAAAAAATAAAAAATTGACTAGTCAACTCATCCATATTTGCAAATATTTTAAAGATATAATATATTTTTAGATTTTCTCTCTTATTCTACTATGTATTACAAATATCCTTATTTTTAAATTATAATATATTGGTAGATATTTCTCTTATTTTACTTCCTATTATAATTTTCCAAATATTAAGTGTTAAGGTCTGTTTGGCAGAGAATTTGAAAACAGAAATTTGAAAACAAGAGATTCAATGAAAATAGAGTTATTTCATATTTTCATATATGTGTTTGGTAGCATATTCATAAATTATATTTTAATTTAAGCAATTGTTTAAAATGTGTTTGATACTATATATTTATAAATCATAAAATCAGTTGTAGTTATCCATTAATATTTAGTTGACTGTACACTATTGTAAATTTATTTAAATATAATTTATAATACATTGCATAATATATATTATATTTTTCAAAAAAAAATGAATTGAGTTTAGAACCTGACATATTGTATTTTTATATATTTTTATCTTTATTTAATATAATTCTGCATTTTGAAATTTAAAATTCAAATAACCCCGTTTGGTTCGTGATTCATTTTCATTTTTATGTTTTCAAAAACAAAAAAATAAAAGGAAAACAAATAAAATGTGTTTGGTATACTTATTTTTAAAAACGATTTCCAAAAACCCATTTTAAAAAACAATAAATTATCGTTTTCTTTGTTTTTAATTTTGTCTTAAATATTTATGAACATGAGATACACTATTGCATTTCAAATTCACAACCAAACACAAATTTTGAACTTTGAATTCAAATTTCAAAATTTTAAATTGGAACCAAACATGTTTTCAAATATAGTGAAAACGAAAAGAAAAAAAAACCGTTTTTGTTTTCTATTAAATTCTTTATTTTGTAAAACTATTATTTGGATCACAAACTAAATGGGGCCTAAAAATGTTATTTTCAAAATTTTCACTGTTTAGATCACAGAATTCGAAAATGGTTTTCTGAAACAGAATTCGAATTGTTTACAAAAAAAACA